>NC_141160.1:19005714-19161666 GCF_053477565.2 Lygodium microphyllum | reverse complement strand
CTCTGAATAAATTGTTACATGTGAGGTAGGCAGGGATGTCACTACCAAAAGTAGCATAAACCAAGCCCGATTTCTTACTGTATGATGCAAGAAACTCATCACACAGGGATGGATCATTTGGAATCAAAGGGAATGAAGCAACCACAAAAGTTGCAAGGCCTGCTTTCGTGATAGGCTCAAAATCCAATAGGGAATAATAATCCCTATTGATCAATGGGACATATTGGATAGGAGGAGAAGCATGAGGTAACATTCAGATGGAAAACACACACACACCACAAACACAGACAATCATGAAGAATGTCTGCAAAACAACCAAATAGCTATAAAAAAGAAATCGATTTAAAAAAAACACACACACAAACATAACTAACCAATTGACCACCCTAAACAACGCACATCCTAGAAAAAATTCGGCATGACCTCTACACATATGCGACCAAAAACTTCATGTGATGCAACAAGCAAGCACCCAAGACTCCGTATCAGGTAAAAAAGAAAAAAAACTACAAACCGCACCCGTAATCGTATCACACAAGCAAACCATTATACCTTAAAAACCTAATTAGGACCTAACCATAACTTTGACTAACAATTTCAACTTAAAGGACTTTACATGTCCATCCCATGAAGCGTGTTTATTAAAAGGAAAAAAAGTACAGTGAGGGAAATGATTTTAATGAAGGGTTCATTTTAAGAAATTATTAACAATGGGTGAAATTTTATTAGGTTATAAACCTTAATAAGAAAATGGCGGTTCCTTCTTAAAATTTTAATTACAATTTATTAGGGTGAAACGGTGATTAAACGAAATCCGGACTTCGATACCCAGACAGAGGTCTCTAAATGCATATTCATTAATTAAAAATTAATGGTGATGTGGAGTATTTTTTTTCCAATGCATGCTTTTTTGTGACGATTGGGTTATTTTTTAATTAAAAATTAAAGTGCCTCTGAAGTACACGTAGTGCGTGCAAAGTGAACGGTGGGTTGATTTTAAGTTATTAGAAAAATATGTGTTTAACGCGAGCGCGCATGAAAAAGTGAGTGAATAAAGTTCATTTTAACAATGAATTGTGGTTAAGGGATGACCAAAATAAATAAAGCTTTAAAAAAAGATACCTGGTAGGGGTGTGTATACAAGAGATTGAAGGTGCACTGAGGAGTTCCAAATGCAAGGAATCCAATCAAAAAAGCAAAAACCACTGACTCGAAAATATAAAGCACCTTAGTGTTTTTGTTTTGGTTTTATTTATTATTATTATTATTTTATTTTTAATTATTTTAAATAAAAAATTGAATTTACATGTGTTTTTATTTTGTATATTGTGTGTTTCTTTTTTATTCTTTTTAAAAATGATTAAAACGGGATATAAGACACATGAATATATTGTGAAGTGTAAGGGTGGAATTTTAGCAATCCAATAAGTGTCGAAAATGTGTTTGAATTTATCCATGATTTTTACCTGATTTTTGGAATTTAAAATGAATTTTCATGAGGTGAGGTATTAAAAGTAGGGTTTCGGCTTCAAATAATACTTTAGCCATTTATGGAAGTATTTTCAATTGATAAATTATTGACAAAAGGGGCAATGGGGGTTTTGAATTTTTTTTGAAAGTATTTTTAAATGTTTACTAATTTTTTATGAGTTTTACTAATTTTGTATTTATTTTTGAAAAAAAATAGAAATTTTATTTTTTTTCAATTTATTTTCTTGAATTCCCACTTTAGAAAGTAATGCAAATGATTTTAACAATTTTGGAAAATTTTAAGGAATTTTTTCGCAATTTATTTGGATTTTAAATGAATTTTAATGAATTTTTTAAGTTTGTTTTTGTGTTTTATGTTTGTTTTTGAGTGTTTTTCAAGTTTTGAGAATAAAAGTCGATACCCGAGCTACGTGTGAATAACTAAGGATGACTGCGTGTGAACAGCGGACTGCAACACACCACCGCACGGACAAGTCAGAGGCGCGTCCTTGCGTGTGAATGCCTGCTAGCCAAACCCGTACACACATGCACACGGAGAGAGGCCGCATGGAGTGGGAACAGGGGAGGGAGAGGGGAGTTTGTTAGCGGGTGGTGGGTGTGAAGGGGGGCTAGGGGAGGGGTAACTGGGGTTAGTGGGGGGTGGGGTGAGGGGTAACGATGGTTAGGTTTGGGGGGGGGGGGGGGGGGGTAAGTGTCCAAGGGGGGTGGGAAAGGGGAGGGCCCAAGGAGGTGGGCGGTCGGGCAAAGGAAGGGGACGAGCAGGCAAGAAGGGTTTTGGGGGGGGGGGGGGGTCCAAAGAAGGGGATGGGTGGGTAAGAAGGGTGGGAGAAGGCCCAAGGAATGGGACGGGCGAGCAAGAAGGGTGTGAGGGGGCCCAAAGAAGGGGACGTGTGGGCAAGAAGGGTGGGAGGGGGTCCAAAGAAGGGGACGGGTGGGTGAAGGAAGGATGGGAGGGGGCCCAAAGAAGGGGACGGGTGGGTGATCGGAGTGGCAAGGAGGAGGGCGAAGGAGAGGGAGGCGATGGGAGAGGGAAGCCGCAAGAGAGGGAGGCAAAGGTAGAGGGAGGGTGAGGCGGAGGATCAGAAGGAGAGGGAGGTGGTGGGAGAGGGAAGCCGCAGGAGAGGGAGGCAGAGGGAGAGGGAAGCCGTAGGAGAGGGAGGCAGAGGCGAAGGCGGAGGGAGGGTGAGGCGAAGGTAGGTTGTGGAGGAGGAGGGAGGTCGTGGAGGATGAGGGAGGTCGAGGAAGTAACGCGACACAGGCACGAGAGAAACGCATGTAAGACCGATTTTTTTTTTTGTTTTGAACTTTGTTTTTGTATTTTTGTTTTTTTTTGTTTGTTTTGTTTTCTTTGTTTATCTATTCTTTTCCTCCCTTTTGTGTTTCTTTGTGCTTGTTTTGTCTTTGTGTTTCCTTTTTTTTTTTTTGGTTTTTAGTTTTTTTTCTTTGTGTTTGTGGATTGTTTGTGTTTAGTTGTTTTGTTTGTTTGTGTGTGTGTTTTTATTTTTATTTTTATTATTGGTGGTGTGGTGTGGTTGTTCGTTTTATTATTATTATTTTAATTTTTATTATGATTGGAAAAAATGAGCGCACCCCCGTCCCACGCACATGCACGGGCGGGGGTAAAAAAAATTTTGCATCGGCGGGATCACACGAGGCAGAGATGGTGACATGCGAGGCACAGAGGCCACGTGGGCATCCCGAGGCATGTAAAACCAGAAACTGGCGTATTCACGTGCGGCACGAGAAACGCGGCCACACAGCAAAAATGAATAAAATTTAATAAAACTCAAACCGCACGTCGGATCAAAAAATCGTAAAAAGAAAAAATGTGCCGAAAGACGAGGGGAAGATGATAGAAAAATGTGACATGGGTTCTGGGGCAAAATCAGGGTTTTCACATGGGAAAAACACGAAAAACGGCTCCAAAAATACATACGAGGATTAATATGGAAAAATCCACTCACTAGAACGCACGGCCGAAAGAAGGAAAAATATGCAAAATAATGTGCCCAACAACCCTATCATGGAAAAACACGGCTCCAATCAAGATAGGACGCATTCACATTGAAAAAACCCAAAAATCGTACCTGAAAATGGACTCAGTAATTAATATGGAAAGAACCGTGCACCGGAATAGAGGATAGTAAAAAGGAAAAATTTCTAGAAGAAAGGGCTTCACAGGGCTAGCGTATCAAAACTCAGTTTTGGAGGAACTAGGGGGGATCACATGGAAAAAACACAAAAAAGACACCCGAAAACACTTGGAAAAATAAATAACTAAAAATCCGGTAGTCGAAAGAGGGGGAAGGAAAAGGTGAAAAGTGGGGGAAATGCGGGCTGGACACAACTGTCAAATTAAACTTGAATTTTGGTTAAAATAGGGCATGTTCACATGGAAAAATGTGAAAAATAGGCACGAAAAGAGCTCGAAAATCCACAAAAATTAATAGCAGACCAATTGTGCATTGGAATAAAGGGAGTAAAAAGGAAAAATATCAGGAGGAATGGGTAGGACAGGGCTAGCACATCAGATCAGGATCCGAAGCAACAAAGACGCGTTCTCATGGAAAATCGTCCAATTTACGGGAATTGCTTCAAAAATTAATAACTTTAGAACTACCTGTCGAAACAAGGGTTAGTAAAAAGGAAAAATGGGCAGTTCAAGGGATGAACATGGCTGTAAGGTTGGATGTGACTCTCAGTGAACGTAGGGTGCGTTCGCATGGAAAAATCACAAAACAAAGAATAAAGGCAAACGATCAAGGAACAACTCCGAGGACAGAGTGAAATAGAACAAAAGAGTGGCAAAGGGACCCTATTAGGGTAAAATGAAGTCATGGCGTAGAGGCATGATCATAGCATGGTATATGCATGGAGGTATACAAAACATAGACGCATAGGGACGCGTCTCCACACTTAAAACCTTAGCAGGAAGGGTAGACCGAACATCAAGGACCTAATACCACACATCAAACCAACCATGAACGTCCCCACACTTAAGACATGACCGTCACTCAGAAAAAAAACGTGTAGGGTTAGAAAACTTAGCCCATATTGCCGAGGAGTAATGCCGATTATCGAGGTTGCGTCTTGTGTCATTGTCGGCTGCTGCAGAAGGTACCAAAGTGTCTTCATAGCTCATGTCCTTCATGGCAGGGACCACGCGGCAGCAGCCAAGGAAGTAGCTGGTTGAAGGAATCGCAGGAAATTCATTGATGACGAGGGATATTACACTCAACTCATGATCATTGAAATGGAATGAAAGAGCAGTCACTCATCCCATTACTAACATCACTCGAGGAAATAATGATGGAACATAGATCTCACACCCACTTTAGGAATCGACAAAGAAATGATGTAGAGAGAGTATGCCAGGATGCACAATTAATGGTGCATTAGTGCGTCCAACCCCATTTGGCATAGGTGCAAGCAGGAAGGCCAGGGAGCCTTGTAGTGCAGTGTACAGAACAGAGTGACGTGTCCTGTGTTGATGGCAGAGACCCATCTCGTGGGTGTAAAGGAAAACATTTGTCATACTTAGCCCACCCTCTGCCTCACGCTTTGTTGAAAGATACAGAGGGTAGCCCATTCTTGAAACTCATTGATGTAGTCCTCATTGGCACTTGTGTAGAGATTGTATGCCTTGTGCGCAATTAATGGTGCAACTGTGCATCCCGACCTGTGCCGGCATACAATGCAAGAAGGAAGGCCATTGAGCCTTATGGTGCAGTACACAGGAACAGATTGTTGGTTGTGCATTGAGAGGCCCATCCCGTGTGTGCAACACTCCATTCACACATCTCACCTCTCATTTGATTTGAAGGGAAAGACTGGGCACTCACCCCACCCTCTGTCTTACACTCTGTTGAAAGATATAGAGGGCAGCCCATACTCACATCCCCATCCTGTTAGGATGAAAGCTCACATCACTCAAGGGGTTGGTGATGAAGATTGTGTCAGCTGTTGTTGTCATCAGTATATTGAGGACGAGGCGTACCCAGGGAGGCAGCCTACAAGTCTGATACTTCAATGATTTGTAAGAAAGATCGTTTGTTAAGAAGGACAGACGGACTGATATTGCAGAGACAGTGCACCAAGTGAGGTGGCTTCAAATTACTTGCTGGAAAGGTTCTGCTAGTGAGTCAGTTATCTTGAACTGCAGGGTGTTACCACCTTTTCCATAGTCAGCTTCCCAACCAAGGGTGTTTCCACCTTTTCTTGGAATGAGGCCTGTTATGACAGGGAAATTTTTCATTTTCTCCCATAAAAATTTTGTTTGTTTTTTTTTCTTTTTCTTTATTTTTTTGTTAAGAAAGAGAATGGTAGAAATACCATGTGTTAGGACCAACCTCACCCTCGTTGTTGGATCAAACGAGAAGAGAATAAGGTCGAGTTGAGATGTATCTACGAGGGGTTAGTAGAATGAGACCGCCTCATGAGGAGAATCATAAGGACTATTAGAAGCATGATGAGAAGGATAGTGCGACGCCTAAAAGAGGGAGGGTAGGTCGAGTGTGATTGTCAAGATCCCCAAGGAGGGAAGTACTTCTTCAAACGATATCCATTAATCAAGAAAGGATCATCATAGGCATCAACGGTCTGCACCTGAACAGATCCATTAGGATTGACAGCAAGTACCTTGTACGTGCCCATCCACTGTTGTTGAAGCTTGCCAAGAAACTTGCCAAATCTTGAATCATAGGCTAGGACAAGATCACCTTCTTTGAACTCCTTGTGCTTGATGAAACTGTCATGATAGGCCTTGCGTCGCGCTTGAGTGGTTTTCATGCACTGTAGGGCTATCCGCCATATCTCATCCAAGCATTCCAAGTGCAGGAGGCGGCGTTACAATGACTCATCATCTCCCAAGTGTTCTTTAACTGCCACTCACAAAGAGGGTAACTCCACTTCAACAGAGAAGACGGCTTCTATACCATACACTAGCTGGAAAGGGGTCTATCTTGTAGGTGCCTTATGGGAGGTTTTGAATGCCTAGAGGGCCTTTGTAAGTCGATCCTCCCAATCACGACGATGTGTAGCAATCGTTCTTGTCAGAACCGAGCAAAGGATGAGATTGGTGACTTCAACTTGGCCATTGACTCTCGGGTAGTAAGGAGTGGACTTGCAATGGCGGATCTTATTCAGCTTTGTTAGCTCCTCCATGATTTTGTTAAGGAAATGAGTATCTCTATCACTTACCAGCTCGAGGGGACTGCGAAAACATGTGATAATATTCTCGTACATAAACAGGGCTACGCTGTTACCATCATCCCGCTTTATAGCTTTAGCTTCACACCACTTTGTGACATAATCCGTACATACTAAGATGTATCTCTTCTGTTTCCGTCTTGTGGGTGGATCACTGGGACCCACAAAATCAATCCCCCACTTCTCGAACGATTTTAGGGGAAGAATAGGTTGCAGTGGCATGGTAGTTGTTTTGGTGGGTTTCCCCATTCACTGACAAGCATCACATATCTTGCAATAGTCATATGCATCCTTATGTTGGGTCGACCACCAGTATCCTACTAATAGAGCCTTCCTGGCTGTCGCTTCTCCTACAAAGTGTCCACCACATGGTTCCTCATGGCATGGTTTCAATACTATGCCGATTTTATCCTTTGCAACACATCTTCGCAGCACTTCATCTTTTCCTTTCTTGTACAGTGCACCGCCTAACAAAGTGTAGGGGGCTGATTCTAACATAAGCTTCTTCTTCTCACGGCTTGAGATGCCAGGAGGATACTATTGAGTTGCCAAGAGGTTGGCTATGTCTACATACTAGGGAGTAATTGTTTCAACTAGAAACAAGGAAGCATCAAGAAGGTTTGGATCATCTTGTTCCTCTTCTGCAGTTTGAGGGATCTGTGAGAGATGATCGGTTAGGACATGGGAACGGCCACGCTTAGTGACCACTTTAAATTTGAACTCTTGAAATAGGAGCAACCATATCATCAGTCATCCTTTAACATCTGCTTTGTTCATTAGGAAGGACAAGGCTTCATGATCCATGTAGAACTTGAAATGAGTTGATAATAGATAGTGTCGAAACTTCTCTAGTGCAAACACCATTGCCAAGCACTCAGGCTTTGTCACTGTATAGTTTTGTTCCCTATTAGTGACCTTCCAGATTGCATTATATATTGGTTGATCTAATTTAGAGGGGCCCTTTTGACATAAGACAACACCAGCCCTTCAACTGATGCATATGTGTACACATGGAACTCCTTCATCCAGTCAGGAGGCTGCAAGATAGATGATTGAATAAGGCATTGTTTTAGGGTATTAAAGGCTTCTTCATAGTCATCAGTCCAAAGGAAATCTACATCTTTCCTTAGGAGCTTGTGCAAGGGGCTGCCTTGGTTGCAAAATGTGCAATAAATCTTCTATAGTAGCCCACATGGCCAATAAATCCTCGCAATTGCTTGAGGTTTGTTGGTGCGATCAAGGAGGCAATCTTCTCAATCAATGTTGGGTTTGTTGTAATTCCTTGTGCAAAGACAATATGACCGACACGAACTCCTAATGAGATACCAAAGATACATTTTTCGGGGTTGAGAGAAATCCCATACTCTCGGCATATGTCAAAACATTGCTCTAGGTGTCCCCAATGCTCACGGATCAAGCTATAAACAGAGAAGTCATCAAGATACACCTCAATGAAATCATGAAGATGATTATTGACGGCAACCATTATTACTCATTGGAAGGTGGTAGGAGCATTAAAGAGCCCAAATGGCATCACTCTATAGACATAGGTCTCTCATTTTGTGGTGAAGGTTGTTTTGGATCGGTCCTCTTCTGTGATTTGGACTTGATTATATCCGTTGAATCCATCCAAGAGGGAATAAAGCTCATGGCCTACCACTGTGTTCAACAGTTGGTCTATAAAAGGGATAGGGAAATGATCCTTCTTTGTCTTCGAATTGAGCTTTCTAAAGTCTACACATATTCGAAGTTTCCCATTCTTCTTGGGTATTACCATAATGGGAGAAATGTAAAATATTACACAGCGCAGCGAACAGAATCTGAGAAAGAGATAGAGAGTACAGAACAGATAAGAGGAGAATTGGTAAATTCTTTAACTCCAAATAACTAATACAAAGATGGCTTTGTCCACCCGTGCACTTCCACTGTGTGAAGCTTAGATGGCGATCTAGATAGAAGATAGGTGAAGAGCTTAAGGCTAGCTGGAACAACAACTCTGACTGGGTGAAAGATGAGTGATCGATGGTTGTGAAAGGGTTTAGCTTTTATAGCTTGCGAAGGCCGTGGGGTTGGCCTGACTGACCTACCATATAAGCCTCCACTAGTCGGCCAGGGAATATTCCCTTTACCATCAGGCCGGGGGAGCTGCCCCCTGACCCCACAATAGGGCCCCTTTTAGCTCCCTTACCTCGCAACTCGATACAATGCGCCTCAAGTTTCTACCAGCTTAACCACTCCATCTAACCCAAAGATTAGACCCACAACGGTCACCTTTTTGCCATCTGGTCACATAGACCTCATTTGATATACAAGTCAGGACTCAATCAATGTTCGCGCTCACATTTGGCTTCTCCTCATAATGGGGGCTTTACAACTTTGAGCACCATGGATCATTGGTAGCACTTAATGAGGGTGGGGCATTGACCATATCTAACAAGAAACCCATTCACTGTTAGCCACAAGATAAATGAACTCGGCTTCAAGAAGCTTCAATAATTCAGCCTTCACCAGAGCAGAATCATTAGGATTCATATGCCTTTGTATTTGTCTTACAGGCTCTAGGTCAATGTGATGTTGGCATACTGTGGGATCAATCCCCTTTAGATCTTTATATGACCAAGCAAACACGTCTAAGTTCTCCTTTAGTAGATCCTGCAGGACCGCTAGTTCCTCTTCTAGAAGATTGAGGCCCACTTTTAGGTGACGTTCAGTACCGTCAGTATCCAAGAACGCCACTTGCCTTTCACCTTCCACTTCACCGATAAATGTCCCACGATGGATAGAGGTCAGAGTCTTTCAAGGAAGTAGTGTCCTCGTCTGATGTTCCACTAGAACCACTGTCCTCCTTCTGAACAGATGACTCATTTGTCTGTTGAGATTGCTGGAAGTTTATCAAAGCTTTGTTTGCTTCTGTGTGAGTGGTGATTTCTTCTAGACTTAGGGATTCATCTTCAGAGGATGCGTCCAGGAATGTCACATAGCACAGACCTTCTAGAAGTCGAGGCTTTGATAGCTCTAGCTTTTGTTGGCAGGGGGCATCATCATCATCTTTTCTCTGGAAACACCATATTGGAGAATATGGGAAATTTCCCTAAGTTTGGGACAGGTGGTCAAAACTTTGGATTTGTCATAACTTGAACACTATAACTCTAAATCAAGTACTCTATAGCTCAATAGATTCAATTTTTCAAGAGCTTTCCAATGATAGGTCACATCATATAGTTTTGAGAAACTTATGGGCATGTTATACGGGTGCCACTTTTTTAATATTGAAGAAAAAAGAATATTAATTGGAAGATTCCCAAACTCACTAGTATTGTGTTTGGACTGAACGGTCAGGGCGACAGGAGCCATTGGTGAACTTAATTCTTATGCCTTTGATCCATTGCTTATGTAGATTTTGCATACTTTGTGGTCCATTGGTCAACCCAAATGGAACCATAGTCATTCCATCTAGCACCCTCTGAGATCTTCCTCTAGAGGCTGTGTCTCTGCTTCTGTAGAGGCTTTGTAGGAGGAGAACAGATCTTGTGTCTCTACGTTTAATTTTGCTTCTGCTTCTGTCTCTGGCTCTGTCTCTGCTTTGTCTGATCTATATTTGCTCTGTCTTTGTAACTGTCATGTAACAAGGAGAACAATACATCCATGCTTCTATCTTGCTGTCAGAGGTGATTTCAGAAGATAATTCTAGTTGAGGCACGAGGTATTCTCCCATGGACAAGGACTTTGCTTCCCTTGGTAGTTGGCTTACAGTGCCTACTGTTAGGGAATGTACCTTTTTTTTCTTGGGAAATATCTGCTTAACAGTCTCTTTGTCTCCTAATGTACCATCTGTTACCTCATTGGAGGAGTCAATTATGACCTTGATGGATGTGGATCCATTGCTTTTTTGTGATCCATACAATTTCAACACCACTTTGTTTGGTCCTCTGCCTAGGGTTAGGGTTTCTTTGAACCAATCCATCCTGGCTCTCACTTCAAAAAGCCATGGTCTTCCCAGTAATAGAGGGTATGAGGTCCCATAAGAATTTGGTTTAACCACAAGATAGGTCAGCCAATAATCTTTTCCTGCAAGGGTTATTTTTAAGTATGGGAGGATGCCCAATGGTTTAATTCTACTTTGATGTGCCAATTTGATAAGCCATTGTGTATTAAGTCCTTCATTATCACATCCGTCATTATGTTTATTGATGAGCCTCCATCAATCAATACATTTGAAATAAAACATCCTTCTATCCATACACTAATCTCTAAGTTTCTAGGATCTAGGAAGGTGTTAGCCACATCTACTTCCTTTACAAGTTCTAGGGCGCTGTTGGACTTTATTGTTGTTGTGGAAGCAATCCTTAGTTTACGTCTTCTTGTCAAGATGCTTTTGAATTTCTTTCAGCAGCTAGGAGACAACATCAGTACTACCGCAATGTTAAGTTAGGTTTAAAAGTGTCTAGGTCTTTGACCAAGTCATAATCTTTGATAGGATCCATAGGCTTCTCCAGCCTGCTAGGGAATGGGGCTACACCCATTTTCATCTTTTCTTTTTCTTCTAACAATGGCAGCATCGGCACTTCCTCTGTTTCTGGAGGTGCTTCTGTATCGTCTATCTCCTAGAACTCTGGTTCTTTTTCTAGGATTGTCTCTGCAAAACTCTCTGGCACTATAGTGCTTTGTATTACACTATTATGTTTTGTACTCCTTTGTCTCTTTGTTGGTAGGTTGAACTTCACAGTCTTGGCAAGAGAGTTGTTCTCTTCTTGCACAACTAGTCCCGTCTTCTTGGTACGCGTGACATCGGCAACTTCCAACTCTACCAAATTGGAGGCATGCTGTTGTACCTTCTGTTTGCTATCAGTGCCATTAGCCTTTACAGGGGCTGGACTTGGACACTCCTTTGTAGTGTGGCCTTTATCTTTGCATCGGCTGCATAAGGGCTTGTAATCCATAGATCATCTAGGGTTTGGACAATTAGGGGAGATATGACCCTTTTCTCCACACCTATAACATTCCACCTCTGATCTCTGACCATCGCCAGACTGTCGTCCTCTGTAACTTTGAGAGGGAAACCTCCTTCGAACAAAATTAGGACCAAATTCCCTAGGCTTTGGTCCAATATCCTGGGTCATCGTTTTGGATTCTAGCAAGTTGAATCTTGCATTTTCATCCTTCTGTCTTTGTTCGTGCATCTCTTTTTGAGAGAAAATATCCTCTGTATGGTTCTTCCACAATTAGTATGAATAGAGGCTCTAGGAATGGTTGGTTTTTGGGTACATTCAGTGGCCCAATGTCCCGCTTGATGACACTTTCCACACCATGTATTAGAGTGCATCACATTTCTTCCAGCTCCTGTAGGAGTGGATATATTGGCAGTATTCATCTTTAGTGTATGTACCTACTTTGTAATCACATCCAAAAGCTCTTTCTTGATACTTGCAATTGAGTTGGATAAGTAGTCCTTTAGATTTTCACCTCCCGAAGTGCTTGTAGTAGGATTTTGGAAAGCTTCTATAATTACTACATACACTGGTTAGGTTGATCCAAAGGGTCCTCTGTTCTGGTTCTAATTCAGAGCTCCTCTTGAGACTTGGCGTTGTTGATTACAATTGGTAGGGTTTCACTTTTGTTGAACTTTTGTTGAGTCTCCATTGGAGGAACTGTTTGAGGCCACAGTTGTTGTGATTGAACCATCATTTGAGGCACTGTCGTTTGTGGTGACCACAGTGGATTAGGTGCATTATACTGTGGCACTGTTTGCATCTCGGGATAGGGGTAGGGAACTGTCCCTCGGACTACATTTGGTGGGTATACCATTCCTGGCATGGGAGGAGGTAAGACTCCTCTTCCTAGAGTCATTGACAGCCTTGCTTCAACTTCGTTATATAATCTTGCACCTTCCACTGCAGCTTGCAGATTGACTAGTCTTCTCAATTCCATGAACTTGCAAACTTCTGGTTGTAGGCCTCTAAGGAATACTCCTTTCTAGATACCTTCATCCAAATGATGGTTAGTCCATCTCTTCAAGATGGATTTCATTCGCGAGACATAAGCTTCTACTCTTTCTCTAGAGGACTGGCTTAGTTCATGAACTCCTCTCGCATCCGCTCTTCAAAACCTTCACGCCTGAATTTAGTGAGGAAGGCCAACTTCAGGTCATCCCATGTACCAAAATTTTCTACTTCTTGTCTCTCATACCACTGAAATGCTGCACCCTTGAAAGTGGCGGGGAATATTGCTAACTAATGCTCACAGGTTCTGGCATTGTTAGCCACACATGCTACCATGAATTCTGCTACATGAAGATCAGGGTCTTCATTGTACTCCCTTAAAAATTGGCAATGGGACTACATTTGATAGTGTGTCATCAATATTTCCAGGACCAAACTGACTAGGAAGGGGACCTTGAGTTGCCATGGAAACTTCTGTACAGAGCGCTTTTAGGGTGTTAAAGGAAGCTTCTGTTGTGCAAGCTCGTTCTCAGCTTTGATTTTTTCCTTCTCTCTTCTCACGTACCTCTGGACTCATTCTAATGCTTGGCTCTTGATTGCGTCATTCATCAAGGGGTTGGCTCCAACCAGTTGGTCTGTACTCAACAAGATAGTATCAGAGAGGGCTTCAGTCTCTCGGGGATTCTCTGGCCAACATCTCTTCTACTTCCTTCTTTTCAACATCTCTAAATTCGGCCTTCAAACCACTACAGAGAGGGAGATATTACATTCTGAAAGTATCAAAACTCATTCTTTTGAGGATTGTTGTTGTGTCATTATAATAATGCCAGCTTCTTATGAGGGTTTCAACAGTGTATGTTGTGAAAAACACTATGTCTACCAACTTCTAATGGATTTCTAGTTGGACAAACAGAAGATTATCAGTGCACCAAGCATCCCACATATTCTATTGTTGAGCATCCATGAACAAATTCCAACTCTTTTCCTTCTTGTTTTTGTGAACCTCCACAGACCATGACTCCTCCCACTTGATAATGTCTAGAAACTTCTCAATGAATACCAAATTTTCCATGGATGGTCATTCTCTTTGCTTTTGCTCTTCAGTTTGTTCCCAAACAATTTGCCACCAAGATACAAGTTTCTAATGCTTCAACAAGAAGAGGAAACAGTCCACCACATGGAGCATGCATCATGATGGTAATATGTTTTCGCCATTGTGGGATGAAATTCTTGTAGAAAGTGGCTTTGATAATGAGAATCTCCAACTCTTTAGTGGAAGAAAGAACTTTGCAAACATCCATTGAATTCTCCTCTTCTTGGCAATGCCATTTCCTTCATTTTCAGCCTCTTCTGGTGCTTGTTGATGGCAAGTTTCCCCGACTATGCACCAAAAATAGGGAGCCCCAAGAGGAACACCAAGGGAAAAGGGATTCTACTACAAGAAAATCTATCTTGTAATATCAAAAAGCTTTCATTTCATTCTTTTGATGACCAAAACAAAGAAAACAGTAAATCTTCACGCAGTATCATAGAGGATATCTCCCATGGATTTAATAAAATCAACCATAATATTCAACATCTTCATAGAATCCATCAATCGAACAATGAAAATGAAGGAATATACCATTTTTGAATGTAAATCAATCACATAGGATTCATCTTCAATGTCTTCATAGTTTTCTCTCTCAATCTCTCATATGCAGTTACCTTGTTTTGATAGAATTGGCTATCTCTTCTCTCTCTCTCTCTCTCTCTCTCTCTCTCTCTCTCTCAATAGCACATCATCTCATCACTACAATACTCTAATAATGACTCTAAATAATCCTTCTTAGGTCGTGGATGCACCTCCCAAGAGGTATATCTGATGGGAAGAGGCACCAGAGCCACTACACTGTCTCTTCATAGCTCACTACTATCACTATCACTCTAGTCTTCTCTTCAGCGTTCAGTAGCTACTTCTTCCATTTGTTTTAGCTCTTTTGAACTTAGATTCATCCTTTCCAAAAGTTAGAAAAATTTCCCAAAGTCACACATACATTCTAGAGAACACTTACAAAAGATCTATAGAGCAGTACAGAATAGAAACAGAGCAGATACAGAACAGAGACTAAGGCTCTATAGAAGGTTTACAGGGGGTTACAGAAGATCATCAGAGAACATCAAATCATAATAATTCATACTAAAACCATTTCAAACTATCAAAAACTATTCAATAATCTTTCAAAAGATTTCAATCTTCATCAATCATCAATCCATGCTTCATATATAACAAAACAAAAGTTATACAGAAGATATTAGAACCAATTAGAACCTCAACAGAACCTATCAGAACATCACAGAGCTTCATATCTCCACTAAAAATCATCATGAGCTTCCAAAACATAATCAATATCATCCAAAACACTCTAAAAAACTTCCATTAACAACCATACATCACTCTAAATCCATCAACAATCAATCATTCAGACCTCAAAAATAATAAAAATTAGTCAAAAATTCAATCTTTTTTTACTCTCAAAATTTGTTGAGTAGGAAGACATTGGTTTACTAAACAAGGCTGAAGCGCAAGTGGAGATAAAATACATGAGAGTGGATAAGAAAGTCAAGCATGTAGCAATCCCACTGTCTCCAGAAAGTGAAGGGCTGGCTGATAGGGCAACAAATCAGTTAATTCTTCATGATCCTTCCAACATTGGTCACAAGTTCACATCTAAAAATATAAAAGAGCTCAAAATATGTGAAAATCATTTCCTTTTGTTGGCTGAAAAACACTTTTTTATGCAAATACTAATGAAACATGGAAAACCTTCTGCATTTCAACCAAGTGAAATAGGATGTGTGGATCCAAATATTGTGCCTCCTATGGTCATTTTTATAGTCCCACATGTGCCTTGGAGCCTCAAGCCTATTCCTGTTCCAAGGGCACATTTTCTCCAATTATTGGAACTTCTAAATGAAAAGATCAGAATGAAGATTTTAGAACCTTCTTCGACACCTTACTCAAATCAATGGTTTACTATATCCAAGAAAAATGGATCTTTACGATTCATCCAAGATCTATAGCTTGTTAATCGTGTCATAATCCTAAATGTTGGTTTGGGTCCAATTGTTGACGAGTTTTCTGAAGCTTTTACAAGCAGAGAAATTTATTCTATGGGTGATCTATATTCAAGATATAACCAATTTCATCTTTCATTACAAAGCGGAGACATTACCACAATGAAGACACCTCTTAGATTGGTTCCCATGTGCACTCTACCACAAGGTGCAACAAATTCTGTAGCCCATATGATGAATGCCATGCACAAAGTCTTAAGGGAATTTATTCCACAACTTACTCTTTCATTTCTTGATGATGTACATATCAAGGGATGTGAAGTCAATGAAAATAATAAGGAGCTTGACGAAGATGGCTGCAAGACATTTGTAGTTAACCATATTCATGATTATGACAGGATTTTGACAAGGCTAGAAGAGGTATATCTTACGGTTTCTGGAGCTAAGTCAATTTTTGGAGTAGAAGAAGTCCTAGTGGTCCGACATCTGTGTGGCTCCTACGGACGTAAACCTTCACCAATCAAGATATATGCCATCAGTAGAATGCAAGAAAAATGCACAAATATCTAAGAGGTGAGAAGATTTATTGGCGCATGTGTATTATATCTCATATGGATACCACATTTTGCTCATGTTGCCGAAAATATTTATCAATTATTAAGAAAAGGCCAAAGATTCTCTTGGGGAAAAGAGCATTCTCTCACTATACGCAAAATAAAGAAGTTAATTTCAGCCCCTTTCTAAAAAGCGATGATTATTCAAATGGTCAACCCATCATCATTACTATGGATTCAAGTCCCATTGGGATAGGATGGGCTGTTGGCCAAGAAGACCTTGAAGGTAACATTTATGCAATTCGTTTTGGAGAAAAGGTCCTCAATGAACATCAAAGAAGGTATGCACAAGTAAAAAGCAAATTGTGGGGAGTTGTAATAGCATTAAAGTGTGATCATGAATACTTTATAGGTGCTTCCGTAGTGGTAGAAACTGATTGTCTTCCACTCTTGGGCATGATTGGCAACTACTCTACACGCGACATTGCTATGCTAAGATGGTCTGCATATATTAAATCTCTCAACCCCAAATTAAAGCATATTGTAAGAAAGCCAAATCCAATTGCTGACATGCTATCATGTGCAAGATATGACAATGAAGAAGATCCTATGGAAGAAGATGAAGTTGAAGAATCTATACTTGCTGAATTTCATTACATGGCTACTGAAAGTACATTTTCAGTTGTTGCATATACAAACCCAAAATTAAATCTTGCAAGTGAAGCTGATCTTTTTAATGGTATAGCATTAAGTACAGTAAGAACAGGAAAAGACACTGCTATAAATCAACATACAATAACAAAGATAAAAGATTTATCCTTAGAAGAAGAGTGGTCAACTAGTAGCCAGCATGCTCATTGTATTGCTCAAGTTCTAGTTCATTTCCTTGAAGAAGATTATGAAGAATATTGGCTGAAGATTAGCCAATATTTGAGCACAATGAAGAAGGAGTAGTCTTGGAGTGATGAAGAGTTCAAGCATATTAAGAGGAAAGTTTATGGTTTTTTTCTTAAAGAAGGATATCTATGGAAGCACACAAAGAAGAAGAAAGGAGCGCTTATCTGAGTTTCAGATAACAAAAGATTGCAACAATAGGTAATGCATGAATTTCATGAAAGCCTATGGGCTGGCCAAAGAGACATATGGGGAACCTTTAGTAAAGTCAAAGAAAAATATTGGTGGTAAAACATGTATCGGGACATAGTACATTTTGTTGAAACCTGTTATGTGTGTCAAATGTATTCTATGGTCAAGCATTGAGATGGGTTACAACTGACTTATCCCTTGCCTATACATAATAGATAGATTATTCACTATAAGGATGCAGGAGTATAGTGACAGCCATTTCTTATGCAACTTAGCGACATCGCTATGCAAATAGCAACGGTATCTAGCTGAAAAAAAGTGGGTCGAAACCCGAGCGCGGCATTTTGCGCGAAAGAGTGAAAGAGGGAGCGAAAGGGAGAGCGAACTACATCTTGTGTTTCAGAGGGAGAGGGAGAGAAAGAGAGAAAGAGGAAGAAGGTGAGCTTCTCACCGCCGTTGCCGCCACCGTTTGCGAAGAAGAGGAGGAAGTGCACGGAGGGTGAAGAGGAGTCGTGTCACGAAGAGGAGCCACTGAATCCATCCTCGGGCCTTTATAGTGAGTGCATTGTTCCCTCTTGGTTTGTTTTTAATTTTTCTCATTTCTTTTGCTTGTTTTTGTTAAAAATGATGTGTACTAAGAGAGAAAGAGAGGAAATGAGAGAGGGAGGGGAAGAGAGAAAAAGAAAGAAGGAATGAGAGAGAGAGAGAGAAAACATGAAATATAATAAAGAAAGAGAGAGGAAGGGAGGGAGGGAGAGAGAGAGAATGAATGGATAAAAAACAAAGAGAGGGTAAGATCTTGTTCTTTAATTTATTATTTTCTTGTTTGTAGTAGTAGTAATAGTAAAGAAAGAGAGAGGAAGGAAGGGAGGGAGAGAGAGAGAATGAATGGATAAAGAAAGAGAGAGGAAGGGAGGGAGGGAGAGAGAGAGAATGAATGGATAAAAAATAAAGAGAGGGTAAGATCTTGTTCTTTAATTTATTATTTTCTTGTTTGTAGTAGTAGGAATGAGAGAGAGAGAGAAAACATGAAATATAATAAAGAAAGAGAGAGGAAGGGAGGGAGGGAGAGAGAGAGAATGAATGGATAAAAAACAAAGAGAGGGTAAGATCTTGTTCTTTAATTTATTATTTTCTTGTTTGTAGTAGTAGTAGTAGTAGTAGTAGCAGTAGTAGCAGTAGTAGCAGTAGTATTTTAATTTCCTCTTTTCTTGTTTGTAGTAGTAGTAGTAGTAGTAATTATTTTTTTCTTGTTTGTTGTTGTTATTGTAGTAGTAGTAGTAGTGGTGGTGGTGATGGTGGTGGTGGTAGTAGGAGAGAGAGAGAGAGAGAGAGAGAGAGAGAGAGAGAGAGGTTTTGTTAAAGAAAATGAGAGAGAGAGAGAGGATGAGAGAAAATAAAGAAGGAACAAGAGAGAGAGGGAATAAGCATGAAACATAATAAAGAAAAAGAGAAAGAGAGAGAGAGAGAGAGGGAGGGAGAGAGGAGAATGAATGGATTAAAAACGGGAAGAAGATGTCAAGAATCGCGTGGTGGAGGGGATTGCTCAAGATGCTGCGCCGAACACACACAGAATGCACAAGGAGAAGCTCACTCAAGAGACAAGAAGAGAGATGGAGGCCAAAACGTTTTCTTGCTGATTTCTTCTTCTTCTTCCACACACTTTACAATGTACACAAAGTATAGATAAGATACGACATAAAAGGAAAGTGGCCTACTAAGTCAAACAATGCATAACCGACTACACTAGTCGACTGGCGCTATAACTATGCCAGCTGTAAATAGGTGTAACAACCTGAATATAATAAGTAATGAGTCAGTGGCCATGTGAGAGTCATAATGACCACCGACGTGCTAAGTGTAGACGTGTGGACCCATCTAACCAGGCGGTCCATCATCCATGTCCACATGTGTTGAGCTTGCCATCTCAACACTCCCCCTCAAGCTCAACTGTATCTCTGCAACTCCAAGTAAGCTTCGAAACTTTTGAAGCTTCTCTGTACCCAATGCCTTCGTGAAGATATCAGCTATCTAATCCTGTGTGCTGACATACACCAAGTCAATCTCACCTGCTAGTACCTTCTCTCTCACAAAGTGGTAGTGTACCTCAATATGTTTTGTCCTGGCATGGAACACAGGGTTCCTAGCCAACTGTATACTGCTCATGTTATCACAATAAATGACAACTGGACCTTCCACCTGCACATCCAAATCAGCCAGTAACTTTTGCAGCCATACTACCTCACATGCTGCAACAGCAGCACCTCTATACTCAGCCTCTGTACTCGACAAAGCAACTGTAGATTGCTTTTTGCTGCTCCAAGCAACTGCTGCACTACCAAGAGAGAACATGTATCCGCTGGTAGATCGTCTATCAGACATACTACCAGCCCAATCTGCATCTGTGTATCCAAACACCTGTACGTCTGTACCTGCCTCATAGAAAAGCCCATAATGTAATGTGGACTTCACATATCTCAATATGCGTCTCACTGCATCCAAATGTGGCTTTCTAGGTACTTGCATAAACTGACTCACAAGACCAACAGCATAGCTCAAGTCTGGCCTTGTAATGGTCATGTAGATCAAACTCCCCACTATCCTCCTGAACATAGTAGGGTCTTCTATCTCATCCCCAACATCAGCACTCAGCTTTACATTCTGCTCCAACGGGACTGAAAGTGGTTTGCATGCAGTCATACCATACTTGGACAACATATCCAAGCCATACTGTCTTTGGAACAGCCATATACCATCATCACATCTGATCACCTCAATGCCAAGGAAGTACCTTAGCTCACCTAAATCCTTCATCTCAAACTTCATCTTCAAATAGCCCTTGACTTCAGCAATCCCACTATCACTATCACCTGTAATAATCAAGTCATCCACATAGATGACTATGATGACCAAACCTGCATCTCCCTTTCTCACATAAAGTGAGTGATCAGCATCAGAAACATAAAAGCCAATATTGACAAGATACTCTCTGATCTTGTCAGACCATGCTCTTGGTGCTTGCTTGAGCCCATAGAGTGCCTTCTTCAACCTGCACACATACGTGGGATGCTCTAAATCTTCATAACCTACTGGCTGATCCATATACACTTCTTCCTGCAAATCACCATGCAAGAAGGCATTCTTTACATCCATTTGCTGCAACCTCCAACCTTTGGCTGCTGCCAAAGCAATCACACATCTGACAGTTGCCATCCTAGCAACTGGACTGAAGGTTTCATCATAATCTATGCCATATGTTTGGGCATAGCCTTTTGCAACCAGCCTAGCTTTGTACCTGCTAATAGAACCATCTGCATTGTGCTTAATCTTATAAACCCACTTACATCCAATAGCTTTCTTTCCCTTTGGCAATGATACTAGATCCCAAGTCTTATTGGCCTCTAATGCAGCCATCTCCTCATCCATTGCTGCATCCCAATGAGCATGACCAACAGCCTCCTCAAAACATGTGGGCTCAACATCCTCAACTAGTTTCACCATATAAGCATAATGGTGAGCTGCATAACCCTCAAAACCAAATCTTTTAACAGGGTATCTCACCCTGCTAGACCTGCGTACCACTAGATCACTCAATGGAGTCTTTGCATTAAAACGTGCTCTCTGCACACCTGGAGTCCTCACTGAAGGAATGCCAAGCTCATCATCCAAGCTCTCTGAGCCACTGGAGTCTCCATCAAGAACTGCATCAATGCCTTCTGACACTTTATTCTTTCCTTTGTCTTTACCTGTAGTGCTACTAGATGCACTCGAAGATGTAGAGGTACTCCTTAGTCTCCCAGACCAAGGACTACCAGATGATGTCTCTGGTCCACTAAGAGTCCGTGATTCTTGCCTTTCAGCCTGCACATGAGTGTCATGATCATCATCAACATCCAATGCATCACCACTAGATGCATACCAACTGCTCATTTCATCAAAGATGACATCCCTGCTCACTCTAAACTTACATGTGACAGGGTTGTAACAGCGATACCCTTTTTGCTCTAAAGAGTATCCAATAAAGATACACTTTTCAGCCTTTGGATCCAGTTTCTTCCGCAACTCATCTGGCACATGAACATACGCAATGCAGCCAAATACTTTCAAGTGTGAAACATCAGGCTTCTTACCTGTAAAACATTCTTCGGGGGTCATACCATGAACTGCAGCTGTGGGAGTTCTGTTCATAATATAAACAGCAGTATGAACAGCCTCAGACCAAAAATGCTTAGGCATATTCTTTTCAGCCATCAAGGCACGTGCAACTTCTGCAATATGCTTGTTTTTCCTTTCTGCAACCCCATTTTGCTGTGGGGTATACCTGCATGTGAACTGTCTCTTTATCCCATGAGACCTCAGAAAATCACTGAACTCATTTGAGAGGTACTCTCCCCCTCCATCTGACCTCAGGCACTTTACTTTCAAGCCTGTTTCTCTTTCAACTGCAGCCTTGAAAGTTCTAAAGTGCTCAAAAGCTTCACTCTTTTCCTTCATAAAATATACCCACAGCTTTCTAGAACAATCATCAATGAATGTGACAAAGTATGAACTGCCTCCAAGAGATACATTTTGTGTAGGCCCCCAAATGTCTGTATGCACAACATCAAGGATATTTCTGCTTACATCTCTGTCATGTGAAAAGGGTTGTCTTGCCTGCTTACCAAACTGACATGCTTCACATACCTTCTGAAATTCTACAACTTTAAATGTAGGCAAACCTGTAACCAACCCTTTGGACTGCATTAATTTCAGCCTTTGTACATTTGCATGTCCAATGCGTTTGTGCCAAATTTCAATGTCTGCAACAACACCTTTTCCTTTGGCATACATAGCCGCATTCATAGTAGGAATTCCAGCATCTAGAGTGAACATACGTCCAACTCTACTTCCCTTTGCTACCAACCTGCACTTTTCATTGAAGTCTTCTACAAAGCAGCCCTTTGCATTAAATCTGACTTGCAGCCCTTGCTCTACCATTTGACCGACTGACACCAAGTTCTTTGTAATAGATGGTACATGTAATACATCTGAAAGACTCTTTGTCTTACCATCATGCAAGGACAAGGGAACTTTTCCAATGTGTGAAATTGGGTGGCATAAGTCATCACCCGTCTGCACATAACCTGCATTCTGCAAATCCTGCATCTCTCCAAACCATTCTGCATGGCTGGTCATATGATTGGATGCACCTGAATCAACATACCAAACATCTTCATGTGTTCCCTTTCCTGTAACAGCATTCAGCATATGCTGCATAACGAACAAACGTTCATTTTTGTCTTCATTCTGTCGTGAAGACGATGCATAGTTTCCTTGCTGCAACTTACCACTGCGGATATCATCTCTCTTAGCATAACATTGGGCTGCAATATGACCTGTTTTGCCACAGTAGTGGCACACAATACCAGAGTTGTTAGAACCTCTGTTCTGCCATCCACCTCTTCCTCTAAAGCTCCCCCTGCCTCTAAAGTTACCACGACCTCCTGAAACCTGCATATCGCCAAATTGCTGATTCAATATGTTTTGCTGGTTGTCACTACCACGTCCTGTACCACGGCCTCTTGAAGAGAACCTGCCTCGTCCCCTTCCAGAACTGGAGTAGAAAGCTTGGACCTGTTCACCACTTCTTTCAGATGTCTCACTGTGCATGTTGATCTCTTCAGTGATCATAAGGGAGACCAACTCATCAAAATCTGGAAATGGCTTTCTGACATATACAGAAGTTACAAAAGACTTCCAAGCCTTTTCATTGTTAAGTCCACCCAAGGTAGACGACACCAAATCATCATCATCGGGCATTGCATCAATCGCTGCCAATGCATCTGCAATGCTTCTTACCTTCAGTGCATACTCATTGATAGACATCTTCCCTTTCTTCAATGTATTCAACTCTTGCTTGAGTTGAATCTTTCGTGCCTTTGTATTTACAGAAAACATACTTTCAAGTATGGTCCAAGCTGCATATGCATTCTCTGCATTTCTAATGTGTCCCAGCATGTTATTGTCAATTACTGCAGACAACCAATACATGACCTTCTTGTCTTTTGCATTCCATTCCTTTCGTGCCTTTGTCTCTTCTACAGTTGGAGGATCACTCACCTCCGGCTCCTTTTCTTCACCTGAAACGAACTCGTAGAGGCCTTTTCCAATAAGGAAGTTCGTGACACGAAACTTCCATGATGGGTAGTTGTTCTTGTCGAGCTTCTCAATGATGGGGCTTCCACTGTTCTCTGCCATTATCACAAAACTAATACCAAACAGCAAGCAAATCTTCTGCAACCCTTGACCTGTAGTGCACAGCAATACACCAGACAGCCTTTTTTATTGTCTGCTCAACAATACATGCAATCTGCAACCAGTTTGCAGATAAACGTTGTGTTTACTCACTGATAAACACCTTTGAACTTACAGATCTGAAATCTATGACCTGCGCACCCACGTTCGGTCAATACAGTCGAAGTCACAGTGTACCCCGAAACTGCTGTCCGCAACCTTGCGGCTCTAAAACGGGCCCTGAAACGGCCTCAAATGCCCAAAATCTCTGCGGGTAAGCCCTAATGGGCTTATCTGCAGAATACACAGCGCTCTTCGCGCACACCAAATCTCACTGCAATCTGAGATTTTTGCTCTGCCCTGCTTCCGGTGCCTCCACAGGCACTATCCAAGAGAAGGAGTGGAAGAATGGGAGAGATTCTTATCCGTAGCTTGCTTGCTCGAACCTTGCTTCTTCTCCTTCACTTCAACCTTCGAAATCAGCCTCTCTCAATGGCGCGGCTCTGATACCATGTCAAGAATCGCGTGGTGGAGGGGATTGCTCAAGATGCTGCGCCGAACACACACAGAATGCACAAGGAGAAGCTCACTCAAGAGACAAGAAGAGAGATGGAGGCCAAAACGTTTTCTTGCTGATTTCTTCTTCTTCTTCCACACACTTTACAATGTACACAAAGTATAGATAAGATACGGCATAAAAGGAAAGTGGCCTACTAAGTCAAACAATGCATAACCGACTACACTAGTCGACTGGCGCTATAACTATGCCAGCTGTAAATAGGTGTAACAACCTGAATATAATAAGTAATGAGTCAGTGGCCATGTGAGAGTCATAATGACCACCGACGTGCTAAGTGTAGACGTGTGGACCCATCTAACCAGGCGGTCCATCATCCATGTCCACATGTGTTGAGCTTGCCATCTCAACAGAAGAAAGACTAGAAGAGGAGAGAGAAAGGTAGAAAAGAGGGGAGAAATGTGGAAGCCATGGAAGCTAGAGATGAAGGTGAAGAGCATATTCTTGATAATCATTGGATGCCCTAAAGTGATTCTCTTACACCTTATATACCCCAGTTAGTGTGATTGGGTGTCTAACCCCTAGTTCCTGTATATCCTACTCCTTACAATCCATCCCCACCCTAAAAGCATTTTCCCTAAAAAACAAAAGACAACTAAAGGAACTTGATAGAGGGGCTAAGGAGTGGGGTGCAGAGTACTACTCTAGTCCACATTACAATGAAAATGGGTGGGTGAAGACTATGGAAAACATGTGGTCCACTATAGGCTTGAAGAGGTAAATCCACCATAACTTTTGATGGGTTACTCCAAATGGGATGTGCCACATGCCAAAACAAATCTTATGACATGTACTTTCAACCCATGTAGCTATGATTTGGGCCAGTACAAAACTATTATAAAATAGTGTGCATCCTATAGAGGCAGGATATGATCAAAATGGGATATAACTTGCTAGTCTTTAGCTCATTGGGTATCTTGGAGATTAGAAAATTTATTGACAATAGTGGATGGGTGCTAGGAGGCTTCTTTGAGGAGTAGGTCTTGCAATTTGATGAGGTATTCCTTGATGAATTGAGATCTTAAGTATTTATCTAGTTACCCAGTGATTTTCTTAGGGATATATGAAATGATGCCTTCTTCGTCAATGGGGGGAAGCTATTTCACATAGTCCACTAAGGTACCAATGAAGGGCTTCAGCTAGTTGACATGAAGCACATCATGAATCTTGGTGATAGGGGGAAGCTCTAATTAGTAGCCCTAGTTACCAACTCTCTTGAGGATCTAATAGGGGCCATAGAAATGATGGGCCAGCTTACTAGTACTACCTTCTTTGAGAGTGGAGTAATGAAACTTAGGTACTTTCAAGAGGACCAAATCTCCCTTGGAATTCCAAGTGCCTTATTTTCTCATGAACATAGAGCATCATGTGGGTCTGTGCCTTTTGAATTTTCATTTTAAATTGTTGAATAAAGGCTTTCATATGATCCAACTCGACTTTACTCTCAGAGTTGATCTTATTTGAATAAGACTATAGCACAGGGGACCTTATACCTATATAATACCTCAAAAAGGAAAACCCCAATGCTAGAGTGGGTGGAGTTGTAATATGAGAATTCAGCCAAGTGAAGCCATGTATCCCAATTGTGTTGTACATAATGGAAAAAGTGTCATATATATGCCTGAAGGTATTTATTTACCCTTTGGTCTAGCCATTTATCTATAGGTGATATGTAGTGTATGGAGCAATCTCTATGTCCATAGACGTGAATACTACCTACCAAAAGTTTCTTATAAACTTGGCATCTCGATTGTGCACTATAACTTGTGGTAATCCATGCAACTTTTAAGACATACTCTATAAATTGATCATGAGTGGCCACCTTAGCGGTAGTATATTGGGTATAGTGAGCATAAGGTGGGCAGCCTTGGTGAGGTGATTAAATACTATGCATATAATATTCCATCCTTTCTTTTTAATAGGGAGACACGTAATGAAGTCCATGGTGATATGTATCTATTTTCCTTTAGGAATAGGCAGGGGTTGCAAGTGGTGAGTGGGTCTAAGCATGTTGTCCTTGTTCTACTGGCATGGAATACATTTGGTCACAAAATGCTTGACATGCCTCCATAAGTCTTTCTAGTAAAAGCTCTTGGCAATCCTATCATATGTTTTGAAAACACCCAAGTGACTAGTAGTGGGGCAATAATGTATCTCTTTCATGATCTTCTGTGTGATAGGAGAAGTGTGTGGGAGATGACAATCTTGCCATGGGACCAAATAAGGCCATGTTTGAGCTGATATTGGGAGTTGTTAGCCATTACCCCATGCTATAATTTTTGGAATATGTGGTTGAAGTCCTCATCCAATAAATAAGCTTTATTGAAAGTCCTCAATCCAATCACTATGCAACTCTAAAATGGAGCATACTCCGCATGCCCACATCTGAGAGAGTGAATCAACCACAATTTTATCTTTGGTCTAAGTATGAGAGATGTCAAAATCGTAGTTTTGTCAGGTTTCCACCTATCTTCTTTACCTATTAGGAGTCAAGGTAGACTGAGTTAGGAAGTATTGAAGGACTCTATGGTCACTCTTTACTCTAAAACAACTACCATATAAGTAGTGGTGTTAATTCTTAATAGCATGGAGGATGGCCAACATTTCTTGGTCATACACATTCATTTGCATCTTCTTATCATCAAGCTTATGGATCTCAAAAGTAAAAGGCCATGCTCTTACTTCAATACATCATTGATACCTCTGCCCACTAGCATCACACTGAATGGTAAACTCCTCGAAGAAATCAAGGCATACGAGGATGGGGGCTGAAGTAAGCATCTCCTTCAACTACTTAAAGTTTTGATCAATACTAGCATCCCAAAATAATGATTCCTTTTTTAACAGATTAGTTAAAGGTGCTACAATGGTGGCATATTTATTAATGAAGCAGTAAAGTCAGTTAGTTAGTAAGATAATAAGTAAGTTAGTTAGGTTATGAGTTAGTAAGTAAGTAAGTTACTAAGTGAACAATTAGTAAGGTTAGGCTAATAACTAATAATTAACCTTACTAACTAAAGAAAAAATGATGTTAAATAATAACTAACTAACTAATGTTAAAAATTAACGTTTAAAAAAAGAAAAAAAAGGGCTATCAAATTGACGGCCAGCATTGAAAAGAAGGCCACCCCCTCATTGTCATCATCTTCATAGTCGTCATTATCATCATCCTCATCATCGTTCTCATCATCATCTTTGTCACTCCTTTATCATAATCATCTTCTTTACCATAAATATCTCCTTTACCACCAAAATAGGTATCGACCAGCCTCATGATGCTCCCCTTTTTCTTCAAAAAAAATAAAATAATAAAATAAAAGAGAAAGAATCTCCCCACTCTAGGAGGAGCTATCTTTGCACAAAGAAAGCAGAAAGAGAGGGGAAGGGAGAGGCAATATGCACTCCTTTCTTCCTATATAAAGACATGCCCTCTACTCAATTTGTAGAGAGGTGCAAGGAGATTTCAAGAGGCTGCAAGAGGGAGAAAGAGAGAGGGAGGTAGAAGGATACCCCTCCTATTGAGAAATGTGCAATCACATCCACCATAGCCTCTTTGTATGGGACACACAAGGCAAAGAAACGAACTCCAAATAAAGCCTTAGACTAGGTCAGGTCATGTATAAACAGTTTATTAAAACCATGGTTGTTGAATACCATGGTCCCTTTTCACCTACCTTCAGCTACCAATACCACCTATTGTAAGCCTATAAAAGGCACTCATCCCCATACTCATTCTATTAGTCATTATCAATTAGTTGTACTTGTATTATGCTTGGATAATATTAGTTGTTCTTCCTTGTCAATGCTTCTGCCTCATTATGATTGTCTATTTGCTCATCAATGATCCTCCATAGCATGCATTCTCAGTATTTTAACACCTCCCCCCCTTGAGTGGCTTTTGCGCAAGAGGGAGCTAGAGAGAGGGTGGAGCCCCAAAAGAGACACCAAGGAGAAGGGGTTTCTACTGCAAGAAAATCTATCTTGTAACATCAACAAGATTTTGTTTCATTCTTTAGAGAACCATAACAAGGAAAATAACACCACTAGCAAGAAATCTTGACGCACCATCATAGAAACAATTCTCCCACGGCTTTAACTTCAATGAAATTCATAATTCCCTTCATATTCTTCGTAGAATGAATCAACCAATCAAAGAGAACATAGAAAGAACACCACTTTGAATGGAAAAATATCACATATTATTCATCCTCATTGTCTTTATAGTTTTCTCTCACAGTCTCTCATAGAAAGATACATTGTTTGGCATAGAATTGGCTCTCTGACTCTCTCTTTCTCTCTCAATCAGTAGTACATCATCTCCTCATTACAATACTCAATAGTCACTCATAAAAATCCTTATTTGGTCATGGATGCCCCTTCCAAAAGGCATGTATGATATGAAAGGTCACGAGAGCCACTATAGTGACTCTTCATAGCTTATTACTATCACTTCACTCGAGTCTTCTCTTGAGTCTTCAACAACTACTTTTTCCACTTCTTGAGATCTTTTGGACTTACAGTCACCACTTTCCAAGGCTAATATACTTCCCCAAAGTCACACATACATTCCACAAAACACTTACGGAGGCATACAAAATAGAACGGAATAGAAACAGAGGCTCTATGGAAGCGAAGGTTACAGAAGATCAACAGAAGACATCAAAACCACATAAATCACACTAAAACAATTCCAAACTATCAAAAACCATTCGATGAACTTTCAATTAATATCAACTTCCATCAATCATTAATCCATGCTTCATACATAAGAGAATTGGAATAAAATAGAAGCTAAACAGAAGCTATCAGAACAATTCAAAATCTCAACAGAACCTATCAAAACATCACAAAGCCTCACATCTCTACTGAGAATCATCATGAGCTTCCAAAATATAATGAATATCATTTAAAACACTCCCAAAAACTTCATGAACAACTAGTCATCACTCAAAATACATTAAAAATAAACTATTCACGTCTCAAAAACAACAAAAATCAACCAAAAAAACCAAGTCAATTAATCATTCAACATATCCCCACACTTGATAAGGGAGCATCCTCGGGACCTAAGGAAAAGGGAATAAAAGTTCATTAAAGATCTCAACTTGATCTTCTTTAGTGTCTTCAATAAACCACCCAACAACAACCCTTATCACCTGTATCTAAGAAATAATACAAGGAGAGAAAAACACCTTTATCCACTAACATATCTTATAATCAACATAAAAGTATAACAAATTTGTAAAGGATATAAGATGTTCATTAGCTTTGCATCTTAAGCTTTTCATCCACTATCACTATCTCTGCCAATAGTCGAAAAGAGAGCTCTTGCATACACCTCCCAAAAGGTATGTCAGATGCAAAGAGGCACTAGAGACATCATAGTGTCTTGTGAGATCTAGCTTCTATCACTATTCTTCTATAACCTTCTATGAATCTTCATCAGCTACTTCTTCACTTCAATTAGCTTGAATAAAGCTTCCATTCATCCTTTCCTAAAACAAAAATACTTCCCAAAACATCCATACATCCAACATAACACTCAATAGAAAAAAATAGCACAGACCACAGAACAACAGAAATACAGAACCACAGAACCTTATAGAACCACAGAACAACAGAAATATAGAACAACAGAACCTTATAGAACCACAGAACAACAAAAATACAAAACAACAAAAATACAAAACCACAGAACCTTATAGAACCATAGAACAACAGAAATAGAGAACAACAGAACCTTATAGAACCACAGAACAACAAAAATACAAAACAACAGAAATACAGAACCACATAACCTTGTAGAACCACAAAACAACAGAACCACAGAACAACAGAAATACAAAACCACAGAACCTTATAGAACCACAAAACAACAGAAATACAGAACAACAGAACCTTGTAGAAGATCAATAGAGACCATAAATACAGAACCACAAAACAACAGAAATACAGAACCACAGAACCTTATAGAAGATCAATAGAGACCATAAAAACCATAAAAGCCAAACCAAAACCTATTCAATCTTTCATAAACCTTTTAATACAACCTTAACTATCTCTTAAAACATTCATTCAACCATCTCAACTACCAAAACAAAAACAAAACAGAAGAAAATCAAACCTTACAGAACCAAACAGGAAAAATTACAAAACCCTACAGAACAACATATCCTCATCAAAAACCCTTCAAACATACTCAAACCATTCCAAAAACTTCAAAACATCTTCAAATTCAAATAATCCATTACTAAAAATAACTCTTCAGTAACAAAAACAACAAAAAATCAACCCAAAAAACATATATTTCAACATATCCCCACACTTAGAAAGGAAGTGTTCTCGTGACCTCCAAAAAAAAAAGAATAAGATCTCTAATATATGCTAAAAAGAATCTTCAAGCCAGCTCAAATCACCAGCTACTATCACAACCCCAACATATCAGCTTCATAGAACTTGTATCTAGAACACATATGAAAGGAGAACACATCAAAAACCATTCCAATACCATCAAATCAAAATAACTCAAACTATTAAAGGATATAAGAGTTCAGCATCCAAATTCTCACTACAACCATGTTATAACCATCATCAATAATCTTCATAGCTTCATCTTCATCAAGTCCTCACAATATAAAAAACAAACAAAACTCAACACAAAAAATACCCATATACAAATATAGTCTAAATGGCACAAATCCCCAAAAAATTGGAGAGAAAGAAGAATTTTCCATTCAAAAAGAGAGGATACAATCATGAAAGCCCTTGTAATATTCCCACCCGTGAATATTGACTTCCCGCACACTGCGTAAACCTTGTGCAAAGGTTATCTCACATATTGAAATTGCCAGCAGTGTAACCTGTGACCTGCACGCAAGAAATCGGGACCTCCGCATTGGCAAGGCAAACCCGAGAGTTCAAACCCGCAAATCACACGTAAACACCCTCTTGGGAGGGGCAAATTGAATATTATCAAGGCAATTTTTTTTATTTTTATCCCTTTTCCCCAGCCGATGCACGGCTGGAGGAGAGGGAGTGTGGGGGGATGGGATGTGGTGGAGTTGTGGGCTGCATGGGGAGGGGGGAACCCATGCAGGGGGCCACATGGTGGAGCCCTTCTCTCCCCCCCATGCCTATATAAACACCCGCTAAGGTGTTGAAGGGGGGGGAGGAAAAAAAACAGCTGCTGCCGTCGCCGTGCTGAGGAGGAGGAGAAGGATTGCAAAGAGGGGCCTGAGGTCGCCGCCTGCTCAAGCCGGCAGTCACCGTGCTGCATCCGAGGAGGGATAGGCTGTCGTGTTGACGAACGCCGCCGTGCTGCTAGGATATGCCATTGCTGCCACGAGCCGCCACCAAGTTGCCAATGCAGTCGCTGCCCTGCCTAGTTCGTGAGCCGCCATCGACCTATCATAAACCCCCCACCTATCGTCGATAATACTCCCTTCCCTCAATCATTACCTTAATCCCACGTTATCTGAGAAGAACAGAAGCTTCTCTAAGAAGCTTCTAAGGGATAAGGCCTTTGGGTCTTGTTCCTGCATGCCTTCCCGGTTTTAAAACCGGACTCCTAAAAGCTCCATTCCCACAAGCCTTCCCATAAGCCCCAATCCCACAAGCTCCCGGGTTCTCAAAGATCTGCATTTCGGTGAAGGAATCTCCTGCGTACGAGGGAGAAGGCACATCTTGAGGCTGTTCGGAGAACGCATAGAAGCAAGTATAATCTGCGGAGTTCAAGTCATCAACGATGGCTCCCAAGAAGTCGCAAGGCGCACCTGCGGGAGGTTCTTCCCCGAACTTACACGTGGATATCACCGCAGATCCACAAATCCAGGTTCTGTGAATATATTTCCACATGAAGAGATGTTTTAAATACGCTTAATTCCATAGGGAAATTCATTCTACGTTATCATTAATTCATGGGTAGTGATTAAAGTACATTCGATAAATTATAGATAAAGGATCTGTGCATATCATGCATCTACAAAGTTATGAATGAAAAGCACTTACTCTCCCTATGAACTTAGTCGCAAATTGCCTTGTCGTGCATTTTCAAAGTGAAAGCCAATTGCCTTGTCGTGCATTTTCAAAGTGAAAGCCACATATGGCCTAGGGTTAAAGAGGAAATTGTTAAGTGCATTGGTCATGTAGGAAAGGAGTATTTTGCATTTAGTCAATAACTCCCTTCGTTATGATTCGCGTGAGGGATTTGTTAACTTCTGTTGCAAGGCATGAAAAAGAACCCCGATCTTATAAGTTGCATGGAAAAAGATGCTTGGAAATGGATTAAATCAACACTTGCCTTAGTGTTGCATGAACTTCATTCACGATGTTGTTGTATCTAAGGGTCGCATTTACACATTCGCAAATTTCATTTCATCGAGTTGCATTTAGGAATGATTGCATGGCTTATAAAAGCATGAAATTCAAATACTTAGACAAAAGGTTGTAGGCGTTATTCCTCGATGTAAGTCCTAGTAGGTCCTATGTAAGTTATTCTTCAAATTATCTTGCCTTTTGACTTTAGCAAAAAGGGATAGGGCTATTGCGGATCTTATGATGCGTAGAAGTAATGAATTGCATGTTTACATGTATTGTAACATTTTGCAACTATTTTTCTACTTTAGATCAAGTTTATCATCTCTAGGAAAGAATTGTCCTTGTCATAAGACAAGTAGGTCAATTTACCCAAGTCATTTGTGGTATCATGACTGTTAGGGTTCGTATAGGCATAACTAGCCGATTCAATAAAAACCTCAAGTACTAACTAGGGCTTGGCACGTTGAAATGCAGCCAAGTATCGTACATGGACGCCAAGTCGAAGCCCTCAAACCCAAAGGTCCTACCCACATTCCCGGAATGTTGAGTCAATTGGATGCTCATGCAAATAATGATCTAGGGTTTCTACCCTAAGGATCATTCGACCTAATGCTAGAACTTGGATTGAGATGGAATCCCTAGGACCGAACGTTGTCGGCCTAGTGCAATTAGGATTGGGTTGGGTAAGAAGACACCCTAAACCCTACTTCTTGTCTAATCATAATTCCTTGACCAGAAAACACCGTTCAATGGGTGAAATGATCCCTTGGAATAGATGTGACACTTGTGCAACAAGTTGCAACGTTGCATGGCCTTGTGGTTTGTTCCCAAGAGAGTTTTGCCATTCCTTGGAATGAGGTTGGCAGGTTCTTGCGCAAGTTAACTTGCAAGAGGATGAGTAGTCATCCTGTTACATCACCCTTATTGGGAAAAATTGCCAAGTTAAGGGAAGTTAGGTATTTGCTTGGAAGCAAATGATCAATTAATGAATTGGAGCGACATGGTCGCCAGGATTTACTGTTAATAAAACCTAAGGTATTGGTTAAGTTGGGTTAACAGGGTATGGCCCTAACCCAAGGACAAAAGGGTGAATAAACAAACCCTTGGGGATCTTGCCAAGTCGCAATTAATCCCGGATCGAATGCTGGATGCATTCGGAGAGAAGGATTCACTCCTTAACAATTGGCCAAATTAAACGACCACTGGAATTGATTGTGCTTGTAATAGTTTAGAAAGCACTGTTTGCATTGTTTGCTCAAGAAACTAAAGGATGAAAAGATATCTAAATGCTTCAGGTTGAAGGCCTAAAGGGAGTGGCAGCTTCAGTTACCCCCGACTGCCTGCCTGACCCTAACCAAGGGGGTTGTTGACCACGCCGAGAACGTGGACCGAACCCACCGCGAGAGGTCTTTCCGTTGAGCTCTACTTGGAGCAGGAGGACGCTTGGGTGCCAGGGGGGCTCTGGCTGTAAATCCCTCGCCTTCCGGGTCCTGCACAAGAGGCTAACGTGACTCGGGATTGGATCTCGAGGCCCGCATACTAGTCAACGGGCAGAAGCTTGGAATAGTGATCCCTAGCAGATTACTGGATAAGCCTTCAGGCGGATTATGGACAAGCCTACGGGCGGAACTCCTTGTATTTCAAAAATAAAATGACGAAATGATAATAAAGAAGTTGTTTGATATTGTTTTTCTATGTCACGTGATAAGATTACGTGAAGGAACCAGTGCTTAACAGGGTTAATTAAAGAAGCTGGTTGTTATATGTCAAATTAATGTGTTAGATAATTACATAACTAAAACAAACCGAGGAAAGTGCGGAGGATGGGCCATGGGTCCGTCCTACAGCTGGGTGGTCCCGGTTAGCCGGGAACTTTTCTCAAAAATCTCGAGGAACAGCGGGATGATCATCGCCATTAAAACGAATAACGAGAACGATGACCTAGAGTTACATCTTACCCATATTTACGTTGTTTTAGGGGAACGGAATGGGACTATGCCTTATGGCAGAGAGGTTGAGCCTTGCATCCCTCTCGTTTCCCATTCTCTTTGAACCAAGTGCAGCATGAATCCGCTTCGGACCTGGCGTTTCTGCGTAAAGTAGTTCGCTCGGGTCTGACGTTAGTTGCTGCTAGCTAATGACCAAACAGGAAAACCCAAACTCAAGTCGATCCTAAGTGGGAACGGCCAGGATACTTCCGCTACGTGGCAGACACGGGAAGACCTAGATTGCAAAACCCGTAACATTCCATGGGAGTGCCGGGCGGAGTTTTCTAGACATCCTTTCCGATGGACTGCTAAGACGTGTCCTGGATGATTCTAGTGGACACGTTATAGTTGGTATCAGAGCTGACCAACAACGAAAGTGTTTTTGTAAGATCTCAATAAAATGAAGTAAAGAAATTGTTGCTGTCCAAACATTTCCTCATCTTCAATACTGTCTTGCAGAACTATGAAGCGTGGAACAAGTTTTTGGTGTTCCGGATCATGTTTATGACTGCAATGCATTCTCCGCATTATAGGCAGAGAGTTGAAATGATGAACATCGTGGAGCAGATTTATAATCCATCACCTTTATATATAGAACGAAGATGGACTGGGTCTTCAGGAATCTACTACATAGCTGCCCACCGGTTCGCTTATCTACAAACCAACCTAAAGAGGATCAAGTGGTTGGAAGACTTGAAAGTCGTGAAGCTGTTCATTTTTGTGGAAGCTCACGTAAATTCGACTTTGCATATTCAAGGTCGAAGGGTTGAATTGAACTCATATATATATGAGGAAGTAACCCGTGTAATCCCAGCCGACAGGATTAAGGTGTTGGGCCGCCATGGGAAGTATGGATTTCAGCGGAAAGGATATCCTGAACTTCCAATGAATTATCGATTCCTAAAGATCCATGACCCAAAACCCTACTATTACACAGTTCTTGTAGACAAATGCAATACAACGTTGTTCTCCCCAAACTAAATGTAATGATTGGATTATCATCACACGAGATGTTGTATAAGGCTACGCCCATGTAAATATAAATAAGGACTCTTTTTTATGAATATCCGATTGTGCATCAGGGTTGTTACAAAAAGTTAAGTAGCTTTATGATTTACGAGATAGCTGAACTAAAGATAAGCTAATGTCAATTATCATACAATAACGTTAAGAAAACTTTTACCCAGGCACAACCCCAGGAACAGGTTCCAAATTCGCCCCCTACATCAAGTACTGCTGTGATCCAGGAGAAGAAGTTCCTCCTCAAACAGATAAAGCCACCCGAGTTTGACGGGAGAGGCAGATTCGTCCAGTCTGATGCTAAAATTTGGATTGAATCTATGGAGGATTACTTCGAAGCAACTGGTACTGCACCTACCAATCAGGCCATGCTCGCCAAATTAAAACTCACCGGTGAAGCTAGACTATGGTGGAAACAATGGTGCAGGGATCAAGGGACTTCAGAGGGGTCCGTTACCTGGGAGAAGTTAAAGCAAGCCGTGCAGGGGAGATATTTGCCACCTGCATATCGTACACAGAAAATGAATGAGTTCTATGAGCTAAAACAGTTAGGACTCACCCTTGACGCATACTACTCTAAATTTGTCTCACTCTTAAAGTATGCGCCACAAATGGACACGACGCAGCAGGTGTCCAAATTTTGCGTGGGCTTAAATCCACCTGTAAATACCCGTCTCGAATCTATGTGATCATCAGATCTTCAGGATGCACTCATTCGAGCGGCACCTATAATTCAGGAAGTGCAAGCTAGACCAAGGGGTATTAAGAATTGGTCTTATAGTGACCCGAACAGAGGAACATGCAGACCCCAAGTGAAGAGAGTTCAAGGTCACAATCAGGGACAAAGGAAGAAAGCAAGGATAAATAACGTCAACAACTTTGTTCCTACTCACAGTAATGGCCAAAACCTCCGATGTTTTCACTGCAACGAACTCGGTCACTTCAAAAGGCAATGTCCCAAGCTCAGCGAGGGACACCGTCAAGGTGCAGGCCGCGGTCAAGGAGCCGCCACCCGTGGAAGAGGAAGAACTGCCTGCATTACCAATAGGCAAAGATGTGAAGCACAAGAAGAGGAAGATCCGACTATGGAAGCGGAATTCGAAAGAGCGACAGTCCATGCCGCTTTACACAAGAAGGGCCCGAATCGCCAGTTCTCGGTGATTCAAACACCGTCGAACTATCAAGGTAAAGGTTTCAAAACCTTGATTGATTGTGGCAGTACACATTCCTTTATCTCACCAGCGTGTGCTAAAAGATTAGGAATAGCCACAGTAAAAGCACCTACCCTACTTGTGGAATTGGCAAACGGTCGTGAGGTAACTTGTACCAGGCAAACTGCTAAGGAAGAGTTCTTTCTGGGAGGAAAGAAAACCTTAGTCAAATTCAGAGTCATGAATTTAGGTATCCATGAGTGTCTGCTCGGGATGGATTGGCTTAAGCCTAATGACGCCCACATCCACTGTGGAAAGGGTCAAGTTTCCTTTCGAAACTCTGAAAGAGAGTTTGTTACAACTCAAGGTGAGGCAAGAGTGCCAAGAATCCAGTTAGCCAAAGTATCGCGGATCATAAAAGGGGTTAGAAAAGGATTACCTGTTTACCTGATCAAACTCAACAAGTTAGATCAAAAGCAAGAGTCTCATGAGGGACCCTCTTGGCTAAAGGAGTACGCTGACGTATTCCCTGAGGAATTAACTGAACTTCCACCTCCAAGAGAAGTTGATCATGAAATAAGGCTAATGCCTGGAGCTGCGCCAATTGCAAAGAGACCTTATAGAATGTCCATACCGGAAGCTATTGAGTTGAAGGAACAACTCAAGCAACTGTTAGATCAGGGTTACATCCGGCCTAGCAACTCACCATGGGGAGCTCCAGTACTATTCCAGAAAAAGAAAGATGGGACACTTCGACTATGTATTGATTACCGTGGGTTGAATCAATCAACAGTCAAGAATAAGTATCCTATTCCTAGAATAGATGAGCTTCTTGATCGCCTTCAAGGTGCAAAGATCTTCTCCAAAATTGATCTCAGGTCAGGTTACTATCAAATAAGGATCAAGGATGAAGATATTCCAAAAATGGCCTTCAATACAAGATATGGGCACTTTGAGTTCTTGGTTATGTCATTCGGGATTGGATCTCGAGGCCCGCATACTAGTCAATGGGCAGAAGCTTGGAATAGTGATCCCTAGCAGATTACTGGATAAGCCTTCGGGCGGATTATGGACAAGCCTACGGGCGGAACTCCTTGTATTTCAAAAATAAAATGACGAAATGATAATAAAGAAGTTGTTTGATATTGTTTTTCTATGTCACGTGATAAGATTACGTGAAGGAACCAGTGCTTAACAGGGTTAATTAAAGAAGCTGGTTGTTATATGTCAAATTAATGTGTTAGATAATTACATAACTAAAACAAACCGAGGAAAGTGCGGAGGATGGGCCATGGGTCCGTCCTACGGCTGGGTGGTCCCGGTTAGCCGGGAACTTTTCTCAAAAATCTCGAGGAACAGCGGGATGATCATCATCATTAAAACGAATAACGAGAACGATGACCTAGAGTTACATCTTACCCATATTTACGTTGTTTTAGGGGAACAGAATGGGACTATGCCTTATGGCAGAGAGGTTGAGCCTTGCATCCCTCCCCATTCTCTTTGAACCAAGTGCAGCATGAATCCGCTTCGGACCTGGAGATTCTGCGTAAAGTAGTTCGCTCGGGTCTGACGCTAGTTGCTGCTAGCTAATGACCAAACAGGAAAACCCAAACTTAGGTCGATCCTAAGTGGGAACGGCCAGGATACTTCCGCTACGTGGCAGACACGGGAAGACCTAGATTGCAAAACCCGTAACATTCCATGGGAGTGCCGGGCGGAGTTTTCTAGACATCCTTTCCGATGGACTGCTAAGACGTGTCCTGGATGATTCTAGTGGACACGTTATAGCCCTCCTACTAAGTAGGATGAAGGTATTTCTTCTTAAATTGCATACTAAATTTAAGACGGTCTAAGGCTTTGTTCTCATCTACAAAGTACTGAGGTACATTTTGGAGGAATTGTAGACAACACATCCTTTCCAGTAAAATTATGAACCTGGTAGGAAAGGCCTGTGCAAAGTAATATAGGAACATCCATGTGAGCAACAACTACATCCTCATTTGGATTAATCAACAACTATGGGATATTCTTTTGAGTATTCAAGGTGAACTACTGATGCATGAAAGCAAGATACCAGCAAAAATGAGCTATAATGTGAATAGTGGTATCCCCAGAAGTAACATGTACTCTAGAAAAATGGAGGTAAGAGTTCGAACATGCTGCAGAGGTATCCCAAGACCCTGGAATAAAAGGCCACAGTTAAATACCGGTCATGTCACACAATCATGTAGTATCCATTGTCATCGACGAAGTATGCCACTATCATACCCTGGTGTATCCAACATTGTTTGAGGAGGAAGGTTAATGTAATCGGATGAAGAGGGCAATGAAATAAAAGGGGAACATTGTAATTGAGGATAGGACATATCATAAAAGGAAGGTAAATGAAGGGATAAAGAAGGTGGAAAAGACGGAGAATACATCAAAAAGGTATGAATGGATTTTGTTGGAAAAATAGAAGGAATAAAAGGAACGGTAGGTGGAGGTTCAGAAGGAGTAGGAGATAATGTAGGATCAGCAATGAAAGGACATGTAGTAAAAACAGGAATATGAGAAAATCCTGAAGGGGTAAAGGATAAGAGAGGAATGGTGTCAGGACTAGATGAAAGAAGAGAAACATAAAGATGGAAATAGTAAGACATGAGGGAATAAGAAAGAAGATCTGCATGATCTAAGGGATAAATAGAACAACAAAAATTAAGGTCTTGAAAAAAGGACTAAGTAAATAACGAGTGATCAGCAATAAAGCTCAATAACTGAAATTATAGAGGCTAGATATCACTTACACCAAAATGTCTACTCGTCATGATAGGTTCGTAAACTCTATTCTAGCAAAAGCCCAACTGAGTGCACATACATCTCGGCTTGTAAGATGATATCTCCCACATAAACATTCAAATATTGTTCTTCAGAGATCTGCAAATGACCTGTAAGATACACGAAAGATAGTAACTAGACCTCATGGAAAATCAGCTCATCCACAAAGCGATCAAAAATAGCTCTCAAGAGATCCACGAGCCAGATATTTGACCATCCATCCTCTGGAGGCTCCAAATCCACATTGCTTAAGGATATATATAAAGCAAATATGTGCTGGTTGCACTTCACCCAAAAGGAAGGAGGAGGTGATACCAATTCAGTATAATGAAAAAAATCATTCTACATGCAATCCATACGTTGTTGAAGGCGTTCAACCTTAGCTGAGAACCCATGACATAGTTTAGCTTTTTGTTGCAACTGATCAAGCTCCTCTTTGGAAGACAAAGCAGAAGATATAGGAGTGGGAGGAGAAACAAAAAGAACATCCACTCTTTGGTTAAGTTCTTCAATAAGTTTCTTTTGAGACTCTACACTTTCCTGAAAGTGCTACAACTGTTCCTCACTAGTAGTAAGTTTACTAGCCAAAGTGACCATTTTCTCAAGGGCAGAATTTTTCTCAATCATCAAAGATGCATTCTCCTCCTCCAATTTAGCAATCTTAGATTCTAGCTCTTTGAATAGTTACCTTCTGTGAATCCATTAAGGCTGTGGCACTAGTCATTTGGTTATGAATATCACTGAGTGTAGCCCTTTCGGAAGACAAATCCTCCAGTGCCTTACGCAACTAACTAGTTAAGGAATCCACCTTGTCTTGCATGGAAGTGTAAACACTTGTGTGCAGTGTCCGAAGATAAGAAGTCAGGGAGGTTTTCAAAGTAGATTGGACATTTGAAACCATTTGTGGAAGCATAGGTCCAGATAATAGGGTTTGTAAAGAATAAGGAATTGTCATGATTGTGGGAGAGAAGGAAGGAGTCTCACTTGTAGCTCTCTCACTTGCACAATGGGGGAATACACACAAAGGTGGAGGCTGAAAAACAGTTTTTCTCTTCTTAGTTGTGTAATCCAAAAAGAACTCTAGTACATAGAAATAGAAGAACCCTATATATGGGTCTCAAACCAAACTCAACTAACTAAGGTGGCATACTAACTAAGCCACAAACTAGAGTAGATAAGGATAGCTGTCATCTAGCTATTAATAATTCATGGGTGGTGTACCACCCGCATTTGCAGCTAACAAGTCGGTGACATAAATGCACAACAATCACCTTGGCGTATCACGGGTGGAGCTCGATATCTCAACACTCCCCCTCGAGCTCAATCCCAATTCCTGCACACCAAGCAGGTCTCTGAACTTGCGCAGCTTCTCTATGCCCAATGCCTTTGTAAATATGTTAGCTACCTGATCCTCTGTGCTGACATAAAATAGATCAATAAGACCTAGTAAAACCCTCTCCCACACATAGTGATAATGCACCTCAATGTGCTTTGTTCTAGCATGATAGACTAGGTTATTTGCCAAGTGTATACTACTCATGTTGTCATAATAAATGACAACTGGCCCAATTCTAGGCTAATGCATATCATAAAGTAGCTTATGCAACCAAGCTACCTCACATGCAGCCAATGCTGCACCCCTGTACTCAGTCTCTGTGCTCGACAAGGCAACTGTAGGCTGTTTCTTGCTGCTCCAAGTGACTGCAGCACTTCCAAAAGAGAACACATATCCACTGGTAGATCATCTATCAGAAATACTACCAGCCCAATCAGCATCAATGTATCCATGCAACTGTATCTGAACCCCGGTCTCATAAAATAGTCCATACTGCAATGTGGACTTCACATACCTGAGTATGTGTCTAGCCGCATCCAAATGCGGTTTCCTTGGAGCCTGCATAAATTGACTTACCAATCCAACAGCATAGCTCAAATATCGCTTGGTAATAGTCATATAAATCAAACTTCCTACTATGCGTCTGTACATAGTAGGATCTTCGAGAAGCTCACCTGTATCTACACTCAACTTCACATTCTGCTCCAAAGGAACTGAAATAGGCTTATAGCCTGTCATCCCATATTTGGACAGCATGTCCAATCCATACTGCCTCTGCAAGAGCCATATCCCACTTGGTGATCTAATCACCTCATTGCCCAAGAAATAATGCAGCTCTCCCAAATCCTTCATCTCAAACTTCTGCTTCAATAGCATTTTCACATGAAGGATATCTTCATCACTATCACCTGTGATAATTAAATCATCAACATAAATGACAAGCAGCATAATACCTTTCTCTATTTTTCTCACATAAAGTGAGAAATCTGCCTTGGAAATTTGAAAGCCAATATTGATAAAATACTGTCCTATCTTGTCAGACCATGCTCTAGGTGCTTGCTTCAAGCCATACAAGGCTTTCTTCAACTTGCAAACTAACTCAGGATAAACAGCATGCACATAACCTGGTGACTGCTCCATATAAACCTCTTCTTGCAAATCACCATGCAAGAAGGCATTCTTTACATCCATTTGATGTAAAGACCATCACTTTGATGCAATCATAGCAATGACTACTCTTATGGTTACCATCCTTGCAACCGGACTGAATGTTTCTTCATAATCAATTCCATATGTTTGTGCATACCCCTTGACTACTAATCTTGCCTTGTATCTGTTCACAGAACCATCTACATTATGCTTCACCTTATAAACCCACTTACAACCAATTGCATTCTTATCTCTAGGCAAATGTACCAATTCCCATGTAGCATTTGCTTCCAAAGCATCCATTTCTTCATCCATGGCTTTCTCCCATTTTTTGTATCCCATGGCTTGCTCAAAAGAAGTGAGTTCTGGTTCCTGTATCACTTTGACTATATAGGCATAGTGAATAGCTGTAAATCCATCATATTTCAGCCTATCCATAGGATACCTAGCTCTGATAGACCTACGCAAAGTAGGCTCACTTCCAGATGCTCTCAAAACATCCCTGATCTTCCTTACTCCAGGTGTAACAATAGAAGGAATACCCAACTCATCATCAATGCTCTGTTCTGAGCCACTGGATTCACCATCCACATAAGAGTGACCTGCATTCACATCAAACATGGGCTAATCTACCTTCCCTTTTCCTTTTCGTGATACCTACATACCACTATCTGCATTGCTTTGAGAAGATTCTCCTGATAACACAATATTAGTAAGTTTGGGAATCTCCCAATTCCCATTTTTTGAATCCTAAAAAGGTGGCACCCGGATAACATGCCCAGGAGTTTCTCAAAACCATATGATGTGACCTATCATTGGAAAGCACTTGAAAAACGGAATCTATTGAGCTATAGAGCGCTCGATTTGGAGTTATGGTGTTAAAGTTATGACAAATTCAAATATTTGACCACGTGTCCCAAACTTATGGGAAATTCCCATATTCCCCAATATGGTGTTTGATCTCAATCTATATGTCCATGGCGAAGAATGTGAACCACTGCTAGAGGACACTCCAGGTCCACTAATATCTTGTGATTGGTGTTGTGAATTCTGTGCAGCATTACCATTTTGTGCATCTACATTATCAATCACATTTAATGGTTTATACCAGCTACTCATCTCATAAAAAACAACATCTCTACTCACTGTAAATTTACGAGTAGAAGGGTTATAGCATCTATACCCTTTCTGCTGTGTAGAGAGTAACCAATAAAGATGCACTTCTCATCTTTTAGATCCAACTTGGATCTCAACTCATCTGGCACATAAACATAGGCAATGCAACCAAAAATTTTCAAATGAGAAATATCTGGTTTCCTACCAATATACCTCTCCTCTGGATTCATCCCATGTGTTGCTGCAGTGGGAGTCTTGTTCATTATGTAGACTGTTGTAGCAACTGCTTCAGCCCAGTAAAAATCTGGGAAGTCTTTTTCGTTGAGCATGGCACGAGATACCTCTCCAATATGCCTATTTTTCCTTTTTGCAATTCCATTTTGTTGTGGGGTATGACTGCATGAATATTGCTGCTTTATGCCATTCTCCTGCAGGAACCTTGCAAACTCATTTGAGAGGTACTCTCCCCCTCCATCTGACCTTAGGCATTTTATTTGCAAGCCTGTTTATTTTTCAACCATAGCTTTAAGAGTTTTAAAATTCCCAAACACCACTTTTCTTTTTCATAAAATACACCCAAACGTTTTTGCTAAAGTCATCAATAAAAGTGACAAAATAATGACAACCTCCAATAGATGCAGCTTTAGTGTTGAGATGACAAGCTCAACACATGCAAACATTGATGATGGACCGCTTGGTTAGATGGGTCCACACGTCTACACTTAGCACGTCGGTGGTCATTATGACTCTCACATGGCCACTGACTCATTACTTATTATATTCAGGTTGTTACACCTATTTACAGCTGGCATAGTTATAGCGCCAGTCGACTAGTGTAGTCGGTTATGCATTGTTTGACTTAGTAGGCCACTTTTCTTTTATGTTGTATCTTATCTATACTTTGTGTACATTGTAAAGAGTGTGGAAGAAGAAGAAGAAATCAGCAAGAAAACGTTTTGGCCTCCATCTCTCTTCTTGTCTCTTGAGTGAGCTTTTCCTTGTGCATTCTGTGTGTGTTCGGCGCAGCATCTTGAGCAACCCCCTCCACCACGCGATTCTTGACATGGTATCAGAGCCGCGCCATTGAGAGAGGCTGATTTCGAAGGTTGAAGTGAAGGAGAAGAAGCAAGGTTCGAGCAAGCAAGCTACATGTAAGAATCTCTCCCATTCTTCCACTCCTTCTCTTGGATAGTCCGTGTGGAGGCACCGGAAGCAGGGCAGAGCAAAAATCTCAGATTGCAGTGAGATTTGGTGTGCGCGAAGAGCGCTGTATATTCTGCAGATTAGCCCTTCAGGGCTTCCCCGCAGAGATTTTGGGCATTTGAGGCCGTTTCAGGGCCCGTTTTAGAGCCGCAAGGTTGCATACAACAGTTTCGGGGTACACTGTGACTTCGACTGTATTGACCGAACGTGGGTGCGCAGGTTACAGATTTCAGATCTGTAAGTTCAAAGGTGTTTACGAGTGAGTAAACACAAGGTTTATCTGCAAAAAGGTTGCAGATTGCATGTATTGTTGAGCAGACAGTTAAAAAGGCTGTCTGGTGTATTGTTGTGCACTACAGGTCCAGGGTTGCAGAAGATTTACTTGCTGTTGGTATTAATTTTGTGATAATGGCAGAGAACAGTGGAAGCCCTATCATTGAGAAGCTCGACAAGAACAACTACCCTTCATGGAAGTTCCGTGTCACGAACTTCCTTATTGAAAAAGGCCTCTACGAGTTTGTTTCAGGTGAAGAAAAGGAACCAGAGATGAGTGATCCTCCAACTGTAGAAGAGACAAAGGCACGGAAGGAATGGAATGCAAAGGATAAAAAGGTAATGTATTGGTTGTCTGCAGTATTTGACAATAATATGCTGGGACACATTAGAAATGCAGAGAATTCATATGCAGCTTGGACCATACTTGAAAGTATGTTTTCTGTAAATACAAAGGCACGAAAGATTCAACTCAAGCAAGAGTTGAATACATTGAAGAAAGGGAAGATGTCTATCAATGAGTATGCACTGAAGGTAAGAAGCATTGCAGATGCATTGGCAGCGATTGATGCAATGCCCGATGATGATGATTTGGTGTTGTCTACCTTGGGTGGACTTAACAATGAAAAGGCTTGGAAGTCTTTTGTAACTTCTGTATATGTCAGAAAGCCATTTCCAGATTTCGATGAGTTGGTCTCCCTTATGATCACTGAAGAGATCAACATGCAGAGTGAGACACCTGAAAGAAGTGGTGAACAGGTCCAAGCTTTCTACTCCAGTTCAGGAAGGGGACGTGGCAGGTTCTCTTCAAGAGGCCGTGGTACAGGACGTGGTAGTGACAACCAGCAAAACAGATTGAATCAGCAATTTGGCGATATGCAGGTTTCAGGAGGTCGTGGTAACTTTAGAGGCAAGGGGAGCTTTAGAGGAAGAGGTGGATGGAAAAACAGAGGTTCTAACAACTCTAGTATTGTGTGCCACTACTGTGGCAAAACAGGTCATATTGCAGCCCAATGTTATGCTAAGAGAGATGATATCCGCAGTGGTAAGTTGCAGCAAGGAAACTATGCATCGTCTTCACGACAGAATGAAGATAAAAATGAACGTTTGTTCGTTATGCAGCATATGCTGAATGCTGTTACAGGAAAGGGAATGCATGAAGATGTTTGGTATGTTGATTCAGGTGCATCTAATCATATGACCAGCCATGCAGAATGGTTTGGGGAGATGCAGGATTTGCAGAATGCAGGTTATGTGCTGACGGGTGATGACTCATGCCACCCAATTTCACACATTGGAAAAGTTCCCTTGTCCTTGCATGATGGTAAGACAAAGAGTCTTTCAGATGTATTGCATGTGCCATCTATTACAAAGAACTTGGTGTCAGTCGGTCAAATGGTAGAGCAAGGGCTGCAAGTCAGATTTAATGCAAAGGGCTGCTTTGTAGAAGACTTCAATGACAAGTGCAGGTTGGTAGCAAAGGGAAGTAGAGTTGGACGTATGTTCACTCTAGATGCTGGAATTCCTACTATGAATGCTGCTATGTATGCCAAAGGAAAAGGTGTTGTTGCAGACATTGACATTTGGCACAAACGCATTGGACATGCAAATGTACAAAGACTGAAATTAATGCAGTCCAAAGGGTTGGTTACAGGTTTGTCTACTTTTAAAGTTGAAGAATTTCAGAAGGTATGTGAAGCATGTCAGTTTGGTAAGCAGGCAAGACAACCCTTTTCACTTGACAGAGATGTAAGCAAAAATATCCTTGATGTTGTGCATACAGACATTTGGGGGCCTACACAAAATGTATCTCTTGGAGGCAGTTCATACTTTGTCACATTCATTGATGATTGTTCTAGAAAGCTGTGGGTATATTTTATGAAGGAAAAGAGTGAAGCTTTTGAGCACTTTAGAACTTTCAAGGCTGCAGTTGAAAGAGAAACAGGCTTGAAAGTAAAGTGCCTGAGGTCAGATGGAGGGGGAGAGTACCTCTCAAATGAGTTCAGTGATTTTCTGAGGTCTCATGGGATAAAGAGACAGTTCACATGCAGGTATACCCCACAGTAAAATGGGGTTGCAGAAAGGAAAAACAGGCATATTGCAGAAGTTGCACGCGCCTTGATGGCTGAAAAGAATATGCCTAAGCATTTTTGGTCTGAGGCTGTTCATACTGCTGTTTATATTATGAATAGAACTCCCACAGCTGCAGTTCATGGTATGACCCCCGAAGAATGTTTTACAGGTAAGAAGCTTGATGTTTCACACTTGAAAGTATTTGGTTGCATTGCGTATGTTCATGTGCCAGATGAGTTGCGGAAGAAACTGGATCCAAAGGCTGAAAAGTGTATCTTTATTGGATACTCTTTAGAGCAAAAAGGGTATTGCTGTTACAACCCTGTCACATGTAAGTTCAGAGTGAGCAAGGATGTCATCTTTGATGAAATGAGCAGTTGGTATGCATCTAGTGGTGATGCATTGGATGTTGATGATGATCATGACACTCATGTGCAGGCTAAAAGGCAATAATCACGGACTCTTAGTGGACCAGAGACATCATCTGGTAGTCCTTGGTCTGGGAGACTAAGGAGTACCTCTACATCTTCGAGTGCATCTAGTAGCACTACAAGTAAAGACAAAGGAAAGAATAAAGTGTCAGAAGGCATTGATGCAGTTCTTGATGGAGACTCCAGTGGCTCAAAGAGGACTCCAGGTGCAGAGAGCACGTGTTAATGCAAAGACTCCATTGAGTGATCCAGTGGTACGCAGGTCTAGCAGGGTGAGATACCCTGTTAAAAGATTTGGTTTTGAGGGTTATGCAGCTCACCATTATGCTTATATGGTGAAACTAGTTGAGGATGTTGAGCCCACATGTTTTGAGGAGACTGTTGGTCATGCTCATTGGGATGCAACAATGGATGAGGAGATGGCTGCATTAGAGGCCAATAAGACTTGGGATCTAGTATCATTGCCAAAGGGAAAGAAAGCTATTGGATGTAAGTGGGTTTATAAGATTAAGCACAATACAGATGGTTCTATTAGCAGGTACAAAGCTAGGCTGGTTGCAAAAGGCTATGCCCAAACATATGGCATAGATTATGATGAAACCTTCAGTCCACTTGCTAGGATGGCAACTGTCAAATGTGTGATTGCTTTGGCAGCAGCCAAACGTTGGAGGTTGCAGCAAATGGATGTAAAGAATGCCTTCTTGCATGGTGATTTGCAGGAAGAAGTGTATATGGATCAGCCAGTAGGTTGTGAAGATTTAGAGCATCCCACGTATGTGTGCAAGTTGAAGAAGGCACTCTATGGGCTCAAGCAAGCACCAAGAGCATGGTCTGACAAGATCAGAGAGTATCTTGTCAATATTGGCTTTTATGTTTCTGATGCTGATCACTCACTTTATGTGAGAAAGGGAGATGCAGGTTTGGTCATCATAGTCATCTATGTGGATGACTTGATTATTACAGGTGATAGTGATAGTGGGATTGCTGAAGTCAAGGGCTATTTGAAGATGAAGTTTGAGATGAAGGATTTAGGTGAGCTAAGGTACTTTCTTGGCATTGAGGTGATCAGATGTGATGATGGTATATGGCTGTTCCAAAGACAGTATGGCTTGGATATGTTGTCCAAGTATGGTATGACTGCATGCAAACCACTTTCAGTCCCGTTGGAGCAGAATGTAAAGCTGAGTGCTGATGTTGGGGATGAGATAGAAGACCCTACTATGTTCAGGAGGATAGTGGGGAGTTTGATCTACATGACCATTACAAGGCCAGACTTGAGCTATGCTGTTGGTCTTGTGAGTCAGTTTATGCAAGTACCTAGAAAGCCACATTTGGATGCAGTCCGACGCATATTGAGATATGTGAAGTCCAAATTACATCATGGACTTTTCTATGAGGCAGGTACAGATGTACAGGTGTTTGGATACACAGATGCAGATTGGGCTGGTAGTATGTCTGATAGAAGATCTACCAGCAGATACATGTTCTCTCTTGGTAGTGCAGCAGTTGCATGGAGCAGCAAAAAGCAATCTACAGTTGCTTTGTCGAGTACAGAGGCTGAGTATAGAGGTGTTGTTGTTGCAACATGTGAGGTAGTATGGCTGCAAAAGCTATTGACTGATTTGGATGTCCAGGTGGAAGGTCCAGTTGTCATTTATTGTGACAACATGAGCAGTATACAGTTGGCTAGGAACCCCGTGTTCCATGCCAGAACAAAACATATTGAGGTACACTACCACTTTGTGAGAGAGAAGGTACTAGCAGGTGAGATTGACTTGGTGTATGTCAGCACACAGGATCACATAGCTGACATCTTCACGAAGGCCTTGGGTACAAAGAAGCTTCAAAAGTTTCGAAGCTTACTTGGAGTTGCAGAGATGCAGTTGAGCTTGAGGGGGAGTGTTGAGATGACAAGCTCAACACATGCAGACATTGATGATGGACCGCCTGGTTAGATGGGTCCACACGTCTACACTTAGCACGTCGGTGGTCATTATGACTCTCACATGGCCACTGACTCATTACTTATTATATTCAGGTTGTTACACCTATTTACAGCTGGCATAGTTATAGCGCCAATCGACTAGTGTAGTCGGTTATGCATTGTTTGACTTAGTAGGCCACTTTCCTTTTATGTTGTATCTTATCTATACTTTGTGTACATTGTAAAGAGTGTGGAAGAAGAAGAAGAAATCAGCAAGAAAACGTTTTGGCCTCCATCTCTCTTCTTGTCTCTTGAGTGAGCTTCTCCTTGTGCATTCTGTGTGTGTTCGGCGCAGCATCTTGAGCAACCCCCTCCACCACGCGATTCTTGACATTTAGTAGTCCACACATCAGAGTGGATTAATTCCAATGGCTTCTTACTCTCTTGAACATGTCTAGGAAATGGTTTCCTTGTCTGTTTTCCAAATTGACAGGCTTCACATACCTTATGCATTTTTGCAACCTTGAATTTAGGCAATCCTACAACAATATTTTGGGCCTGCATTGATTTAAGTCACTCTACATTAACATTACCAATGTGTTTATGCTAGATATCAATATCTGTAACTACACCGTCCCATGTGCAAACATTGCTGCACTCAATTCAGGCATGTCTGCATCCAACATAAATATTCTGCCCTTCTTCTTTCCTTTCGCTATCAAGCGACCTTTATTTTTCATATCCTCAACAAAGCATCCATGAGGATTAAATCTGACCTGCAAGCCTTGCTCAACCATTTGACAAATAGAAACCAGATTCTTGGTGATATTCGGGACATGAAAAACATCTTACAGGTATTTCTTTTTTCCATCCTGCATAGACAAATGAATTTTTCCAATCTGTACAATAGGATGTGCAGTATCATCACCAGTCTCCACAAATCCTAGTTTTTCCATTTTTCTTACATCCTGCATCCATTTTGCATGACCTGTCATGTGGTTTGATGCACCTGAGTCAACATACCACACTTCGTTGCTTTCTTCTGCACTTGTCACAGAATTGTTCATGTGTTGCACCATAAACAAATGCTCATTTCTGTCATCACCCTATCTACTAAAAGATACATAATTCCCTTGTTGCAATTTTCCATTCATGATGTCATTCTACTTTTTATAGCAGACTTTAGCCATATGACCCATTTTACCACAGTAGTAGCATTCAACATTGCTGTTTGCATTTTGGCCTCTTTGCCATCTACCACGACCTCTTTGACTCCCCCTGGCTCTAGAGTTACCACGTCCTCCTCCATAGGCCTGGTTTTCTTGAGTTTGCTACATATTTTGATTTCTACCACGGCCTCCAGATCGGCCTCCTCTACCTCTGCCTCTATCTCTTCCAGCATTTAAGTAGAAGAAAGTTTCTTTTGAAGTTCCTCCTGAAGAAGATGCACCACCATTTCTCTGCTCCTCAGAAATTAGAAGAGCAATCAACTCCTCAAAATCAGGAAATCTTTCACGGACGGAAATGGATGTTCGAAATTGTGCATAATCCTTTCCTACACCATTCAAGGTCATGGAAACTAAATCATCTTCCACTGGCGACCCAATGGAAGCAAGTGCATCTGCAATCTTCTTCACCTTCATGTGGTAGTCATTGATGCTCATACTTTCTCTTTGCACATTGTGCAACTCTTGCTTGAGTTGCATTTTCCTGGCTTGCGTATTTGTGCTATACATTTTTGACAAAGTATCCCATGCCTCCTTTGGCGTACTTGCATCCTGAATATGCACAATCATAGAGTCTGAAATACTGATAGACAGCGAGTACATAAATTTTCCAGCTCTCTCATGCCATCCTTTAAATGCCTGCATTTGCTGTTGATTGGGAACATCAGGAAGAATTGGTTCTTCTTCATTTCCTGCAACAAATTCCCAATATACTTTTCCCATAAGGAAATTCATCATTCTAAACTTTCATGCTTGGAAGTTGTTCTTGTCAAGCTTTTCAGTGACAATCTGTGAAAGAGAATCAGACGCCATTACAGAATACTACAAAAAATTCTATCATTGTAAAAAACACAACTTCAGCCTCATAAGGGCAAATCTGCAAAACTGACAAAAGTGGTATTTGACTACACAGTCACTTCCTAGTGACGATTTTGCATCAACATGCAACAATGATGATTCTGTAAATCCCAATGTCTTTGTGCACAGGCATACGATGCAATTTATAAGGTAACTTTTCACCAACCTGTAGAACAGTGGTCGCACAGCATAAGCAGGGCCTTTTCTTGAGTGCGTGCGAAAAACTTCCGCCTCCAAAACAGGCCCCGAAATGGCCTCAAATAAAAAAAACAGAGCAACCTTACCAAAACACCGCGAACTTGGTTTGCTTTCTTGAGCTCCCTACCATGAACAAGGCTCTGATACCATGTCATGATTGTGGGAGAGAAGGAAGGAGTCTCACTTGTAGCTCTCTCACTTGCACAATGGGGGAATACACACAAAGGTGGAGGTTGAAAAACAGTTTTCCTCTTCTTAGTTGTGTAAGCCAAAAAGAACTCTAGTACATAGAAATAGAAGAACCCTATATATGGGTCTCAAACCAAACTCAACTAACTAAGGTGGCATACTAACTGAGCCACGAACTAGAGTAGATAAGGATAGCTGTCATCTAGCTATTATTCATGGGCGGTGTACCAATCGCATCTGCAGCTAACAAGTCGGTGACATAAATGCACAACAGTCACCCTGGCATATCACGAGTGGAGCTCGATATCTCACAGGAATATGCAAATCTAATGGTCCTTCCTTTTGGGCTGCGAATAGATTGGTACAGGAGAGGAATGAAGGAAGGAAATTGCCAGAAACAATAGGAGTGGATGTTTGTACCAACAGGGAATTGAGTATAGGAGGATTGGAAGGACCCTTCGTGGGAATGCGTTTCTTGCAAGAAAACACATATAGTGGACTCTTCATCTTTCGAATTAGGTTGCACAAGCGGAGGAGAAGGAACTGAAGATGTAGGCTGCATTGGTAAAGGAGCATGATTAGGCACTAGAACACCACCAGGAGGAGGTGCAAAAGTGAGGATTCTCTGTAATAAGGCACCATAAGAGATATTAGTGTTTTGACCCTTCCATACTCACTGGAAATGTTGATCCATCTTGGATAATAAGAAGCTTATTCAATTGAACTTAGCACCCTCTAGAATCTTCACAGAAGCTGTGAACAGTTCTTTGGATAGATACTTGCATATAGACTTGCACCGAACCTGGAGAAACTAACATAGCTGCTTCCATATGGGAGAAGAGATATGGGCAATAGATACCCCTAAAGTATTAATGAGATGGTTAAGGATCAAGGGGGTAGAAGTTTCCTTCTTCATCAGCGTAACAATCTATTGGGCAATGAGTAACTAGTTACCGCTGGACACAAATGAAGCAGAAATGGGCAAGCACGGTGCTTCACTGATATTAGTTATAGATAAATAGAAGGTGCGATTATAAACCAGACCAGAATGGTTTTTGTAAGAAGCCAAGAAGTAGTAACAAAGTTTCTCATCCAGGCAATGTGAGGGCAACAAATGGGCGGAGGCCTGCACGTCGGATGCAATCCACCTCTAAAACAAGGGAATAATCATGGACAGTGAGGGGAACATGATGTACCACAATCGGAGGGGTAGAAGTAGATGCCATTTAGACGATAGAAAAAAACCCACACACACAAAACCAGGAAGACAAAGAGAAACCCTGCAAAATCCACAAACAAAACCTCCACTGAGACCATCAATAGGAAATAGACTGAGGATAAGACTAGCTGGACCAAACCACATCCTATGGAAAATATGACATGACCTATACACATATGCGACCGAAAGCTTCATGCTATGCAACAGACATGCACCCGAGACCTCATATCAAGCACGCAAAATAAAACAAAAATGGCACGCATACCGTAGCCCAAACATGGACTCAAAAAATCATAATTGAACCAAATATTTTGACTAAAAATAGAATAAACACCATATGGACCAAGGTCAAATTAGTAATTCCAAATCCCACATAACATTCAGCCTCCTACAATGTGGTGAAGTGGGTGGGTGAAACTAACAACTCACTTTTAATTAGATAATCCATTAAATACAATTCAATTTTAAGTTAATCCGTTAATGCATGGTGAGTCGAAAACGTAGCCCAGCCCCTCTCAGACTAGACACGACTTGACTTGACTTGGTCTCTACTGATGTAGTTCATTGTTACAATTACATAATGTATGGCACTTGAGTGCATGCATGTGTGACTTTGGGGGGTTTATTTTAATTACAATTTAATGTGTCTATAATGCGTGTGCGTGTGCACTTGTGAATGGAGTTAATTTACAAATTACATGAGTTAGGTTGCAAAAGTGCATGGGCAACGATGGGGTTCCTTTTATAATTAGCGTCCAGTTCATTTTAATTATAAATTTATGATGTGCATTCTATTAATTAGGTGTGTACAATGGTCAATGGATTTTATTTACAATTAATGGTGTGTTATGATACAAGTGAGAAAGGGAAAAAAGAAAGGAACTTGGCAATGTGTGGATAGACATGCGTTAAGGTCTAAAACCACATCCTCCAAAATGGAATTCGCAATCGCAAATCCATAAAAACAGACAAAATGTTGATTGACAATAGTTGTCCTGTTGGATAGAAAAAAAATGAAAACCAACTATCACCTTGACTAAACAAAAACAATGATACACATGACCAAAATAAAGGAGAAGATGTGGATTGGAATTTTAGTGGGATATGTTGATTTGTGTGGTGTTCTTGTTTTTATTTTGTGTTTTTTAATAAAAATATTTTTTGGGTTTTTTTTTTAAAATTAAAAAGTAAATGAAAATGAGGATTTTTTTCTGTTTCTTTCATTGGTTTAGTTTGTGTTGTTTTTGTGTTTTTTTTTTTGAAATAATAACCAAGAAACCAATTTGTCACACTATGAGGGGACTGAAAACCATTCTGTTTCAATGTGATGGAAATGTTCTTATCATGTTTGGGAGTTTCAAAGGATGTGGTTATGATAATTATATTGGCATAATATTTTTCCAAAAAAGAAGCATTTTCCAAAAAAAGAATAAATTTTCATTTAAAAAAAGTATCTAAAATGGGAAAGAAAGTGAATGTGATTTTTTGGAAATTTTTTTGATTTTTTTGATTTTTAGGTATTTTTCTGAAATTTTTATCAATTTGCATTATTTTGTGAATAACTGTAGGAGATTTGAAATTTTGAGTAATTAATTAATGGTATTTTTCATGAAGAAATTTTTCTTAAAATGTGGGAAAAAGTTTGAATGATGTGTTGTAAATGTTTGGATTTTTTTTGGAAAATTAAAAAAATATTATTATTTTAAATGGATGTTATGATTTAAAATTTATTTTTAGGATTTCAAAAATGAATACCCGAACGTGTGTGTGAATAGTTGCGTGTGAACAACAACAACTACGCATGCCCACGAATGAGTCCCACACGCGTCCTCACACATGAACGCCCGCAAAGACCACAGACTCAATGACCACGCACAACTGCGTGTGAACAACCGCTAGCCATCCCGCAACCACAAAAAGGTGCTGTTGCACGTGAAGAGGGGCTTAAGAGGGGGTAGGAGGAAGGGGGGCTTAATAGGGGGTGGGGAAGGGGGGGGGCTTAATTAGGGGTCGGGGAAGGGGGCCTTAACAGGGGGTGGGGGAAGGGGGGCTTAGGAGGGGGTAGGAGGAAGGGGGGCTTAACAAGGGGTGGGTTAAGGGGGGCTTAACAGGAGGTGGGGAAGGGGGGCTAGGGAGGGGGTGGTGGGGGAGGAGGAGGGAACGGTGGGGAAGGAGGAGGAGGTGGAGGGCGGCGGCGACGCAAGATAGGGCGGCAGTGCACGGCAGGAGGAGGCGCCGGCTCTAGCAGACGACTGGCAAGGCGGCATCAACGAGGCATGGCAGCGGCCACACTGGATGATGGGCGGGGCGGCATTGATGAGGCGCGGGAGTGGTGTCTGCAAACGGGGGCGGCAGCGAGGAGGAAAGGGGAGGTGGAGGAGGAGGTGGAGGAGGAGATGGAGGGGGTTGGGGGGGAGAAGGAGAAGGAGAAAAGGGAGGAAGAAGAAGGAGAAGGAAAAGGAGGAGGAGGAAGAAGAAGAAGGAGAGGAGGAGGAGGAGGAAGAAGAAGAAGAACAGGAAGAAGAAGAAAATTGGGGAGAGAGGGAGAGAGAAAGAAGAAGAAAGAGAGAGAGAGAGGGGGAGGGAAAAACCATCAGGGGGGAGGGGGGTTTGATTTCTTTTTTTCCTTTGGTGTTTTTGTTGTTTTTGTTTTTTTTTAATTTTTTTATTTTAGAAGTGAGTGGTTGGGGGTAGTTTGTTTTATTTATTTTTGTTTTTGTTTTGTTTTTATTTTTTTAATTTTTTTGTTTGTCTTGTTTGTTTTGGTTTTTGTTTTATGTGGCGATTGTTTCTATGTGCTCGGTTTTTTTTTTTTTGGTTGGTTTGGTTTTGTTTCTCTCTTTTTTGGTTTTCTCTTTATTGTTTTGTTGGTTGGTTTTTTTTGTTTTGTTTTAATGACCTATAAATAAAGAAAAAGAAAACAAAGAAAGAAAGAATGGAGGCCGCCCCTGTCCTACGTGTGTGTGCTGGGCGGGGGTTAAAAAAAATTTACAGCAACAAAAAGCAATAGGGGCCGGGACAGAAATGGGGAAGGCACGGATGCCACAGGGGTGTCGGGAGACGCGCAAAAACAAAAACACACGCGTGCACGCGGAAGGCGAGGTGCACATGGACACGAAAAAACAAAGAAAAATTAATAACTCAAAAACCATTCGTCAGAATGCAATATTGTAAAAAGGAAAAATGTGTTGGGTAACAAAGAGAAAAAGGATGGAGAAGTACGACAGGATGTCTAGGGCAAAAGTAGGGTGGGCTCATGGGAAAAATGTGAAAAACGGCTCCCAAAACACATTGGGGGATTAATTTTGGAAAATCCACTTGTCAGAATGAAGCGTAGGAGGAAGGGAAAAGGTGCAGAATAATGTGCCTAGCAAGGCTATCGTGTCAAAACACGGTTCTGACTGAGATAAGATGCATTCACATGGGAAAACCCCAAAAATCAAACCCGATAATGGACTTGGAAATTAGTACAGAAAGAACCATTTGGCGCAATGAAGGGTAGCAAAAAGGAAAAATGTCTGGGGGAAAGGGATTCACAAGGTTGACACATCAACTTATAGTTTCGGGGGAATTATGAGGGATTCACATGCAAAAAACACAAAAAAGAAACCTGAAAACACATGGAAAAATTAATAACGAAAAATTCGGGCATCGAAAGAGGGGGGAGAAAAAGGAAAAAGGAGGGGAAAGGTTGGCTAGACACTATTGTCAAATGAAACTGGAAGTTTGGTGCAAACAGGGCATGTGCACATGAGAAAAATATAGAAATTATGCACGAAAATGTCCCGAAAACGCGCAAAAATTAATATCAGACCAACCGTGCATCAGAATGATACGGAGTAAAAACAAAAAATGTCAAGGGAAAGGTGATTGTCATGGTTGCCATGCTAAATCATGGTTCCGAAGCAATAAATGCGTGTTCACATGGGAAACTGTCTAATTTATGCAAAATATGTCAAAAATTAATATCTCAAGAACCATGTGTCAAAACAGGGGTTGGTAAAAAAGAAAAATGGGCAATTCAAAGGGAGGAATAGGGCTGTAAGGTTAGATTTGGATTCCGGTGAGCCTAGGATACGTTCACATGCAAAACGACAAAACAAGGGATAAAGGGAAATAGGGAAGGAACGGCCCCAAGGGGAGGGTAAAGTTAGATGGGTGGGTGGGAAAGGGATCTCATGAGGGTAAACATAGGTCATGGCATACATGCATAATCAACTTGAGGCATATGTAGGGGGTATACATCATATATCACAAGGACGCGCCTCCACTTTTAAAACCTTAACGGACAAAGTAAAATGTATCAAGATGACCTAAGACTCATCAACTGATTGGACTCTAACGTCCCCACACTTAAAACCTTAAGAGATAGAGTAAAATGCATCAAGATAACCTAATACTTGTCAACTGAATGGACTCTAACGTCCCCACACTTAAAGCATTACATACACTTGCAATCATAAAGATAGGGTTAGAAAAATTTGGCCCGTTTCGCCGAGCATTGTAGTTGATGGTTGATGTCATGTCTTGTGTCAAAGTTGGCTCTATAGGAGGTACCAAGGTATCTTCATAGTATACGTCCAACATGGTAGGGACCAGGCAACAATACGTAAGGAGGTAGCTGGTTGATAAATCCCATTTGGTAGGTGTTGTGGACGAAGGATAGTCTCTTAGCTTGCAACACTCAGATGGGAATGAACAAATAGTCACTTGCCCCATTACTCACATCACTCCAGATAGTATTGATGGTAACCTAGATCTCACACCCAGTTTAGAAATCGACAAGGGGAATGGTGTAGAGGGAGTATGCCAGGGTGCACAGTTAATGGTGCATTAGTGCATCCAACCCTGTCTGGCATAGGTGCAAGTAGGAAGGCTAGGGAGCCTTGTAGTGTAGTGTACAGATTAGGGTGACGTGTCATGTGATGGCAGTAGATACCCATCCCATGTATACATGGGGAAACAGGAACGTACCTGAATCCAATTGTCATAATGTCCCTCAATCTCACCTCTCGGAATTGATTGAGGAGAAACACCAGTCGCACTCAGCCCACCATGTGTCTCACACTTTGTTGAAAGATACAGAGGGCAGCCCATTCCTCAGACCCATTAATGTAATCCTCACATTCACTTGTGCAAAGGTTGTATGCCTTGTGTGCATTTGATGGTGCAACAGTGCATCCCACCCTGTGTTGGCATACAGTGCAAGAAGGAAGGCCAAGGAGCCTTATGCTACAGTGCATAGGAATAGATTGTGGATTGTGCATTGAGAAGACAAACCCGTGCATGCAACACTCCATTCACACGTCTCACCTCTCATTTGATTTGAAGGGAAAGACTGGTCACTCACCTCACCCTCTGTCTCACACTCTTTTGATACATATAGAGGGCATCCCATACTCACATCTCCATCCTGTTAGTATGAAAGCTCGCATCACTCAAGGGGTTGGTGATGAAGATCACGTCGGTTGTTGTTGTCACCAGAGTGTTGAAGATGATGGGTACCCAAGGAGGTAGCTGACACGTCTAGTACTTCAATGATTTGTATGAAAGATAGTCTATTAAGGAGGGCAAATAGACTGATATTACAGAGATAGCACACCAAGGGAGGTGGCTTTAAATTGCTTCTAGAAAGGTTGTGCTCGTGAATCAGCTATCCTAAACTACAGGGTGTTACCACCTTTTCTTGGAACGAGGCTTGCTATGACACGAAATTTCTTTCTTTTCTATTATAACTATATATATATATATATATATATATATATATATATATTATTTTTTTCTCTCTCTTTTGTTTTGTTTTGTTTTCTTTTTTCCAAAGGGAAATGGTAGAACCACCATTTGTCAGAACCATTCTCTCCACCGCAATTGATTGAAAATAGAGGATAAGAGATCAAGGATAGGAGATGGAACGGAGGAGACTGAGGGTTGCATGCACCTCTGTAGGAGTGGCAGAAGAATGGTTATTAGAAGTAGCATCAGAATAATTACAGTGCCACTCCAATGGGGAAAAAGATGGGCGACTGTGATTATCAAGATCCCTAAGGAGAGAAGTACTTCTTCAAGCGATAGTCATTAATTAGGAAGGGATCATTAGAGGCATCAACAATCTGCACCTGAATAGATCCATTAAGGTTGACAGCAAGTACCTTGTACGGACCCATCCACCGTTGTTGAAGCTTGCCATGAAACTTGCCAAATCTCGAATCATAGGCCAGAATCAGATCCCCTTCATTGAGCTCCTTGTGTTTAATGAAGCTATCATGGTAAGCCTTATGTTGGCTTGTATGGCTTCCATGCACTATAGAGTCATTCTGCGAGTCTCTTGTGAAAATTCCAAGTGCAAGAGGCGGCACTGCAGTGACTCATCATCTCCCAAGTATTCTTTGATAGCCACCCGCAAAGAGGGCAATTCCAGTTCAATCGAGAAAACAACTTCTGTACCATACACCAGCTGGAAAGGGGTTTGTCCTGTACCAGCCTTATGGGAGGTTTTGTATGCCCAAAGGGCCTCTATAAGTCTATCGTCTCAATCACAACGATGTGCGGCAATAGTTCTTGTCAAGATCGAGAAGAGGATACAGTTGGTGACTTCAACTTGATCGTTGGCTTTGGGGTAGAAAGGAGTGGACTTGCGATGGCGGATCTTATACACCTCTAACAGCTCTTCCATGATCTTGTTAAGGAAATGAGTACCTCTATCACTTCTTAGCTTGAGGGGATTCCCAAAACTGGCGATAATATTCTCATACATGAACAGGGCTATGCTATTACCATCATCCTGCTTTAAAGATTTAGCTTTACATCACTTTGTGACATAATCCGTATATACCACGATGTATCTATTCTGCTTCCGTATGGTAGGCGTATCAATGGGACCCATGAGATCAATCCCACACTTCTGGAATGGCTTTAGGGGAAGAATAAGTTGCAGTGGCATGGTACTTGTTTTGGTGGGTTTTCCCATTCACTAACAAGCATAGCATCTCTTGCAGTAGTTATATGCATCCTTATGAAGGGTCGGCCATCAGTATCCTATGAGAGCATAGCCTTTCTAGCTATTGCTTCTCATGCAAAGTGTCCACCACACGGTTCATCATGACAAGCCTCAAGAATAATCCCGATCTAGTCTCGCGCAACACATCTTCACAATACTTTATCTTTGCCTTTCTTGTACATTGCACCACCTAGCAACGTGTGGGGGCTAATTCCAATAGAAGCTTCTTCTTCTCATAGCTTGGGATTCCAGGAGGATACTGTTGAGTTACTAGGAGGTTGGCTATGTTTGCATACCATGGACTAATTGTTTCGACTAGAAACAAGGAAGCATCAGGAAGGATCATCATGTTCCTCTTTTGTAGTTTGAGGGATCCGTGATAGATGATTGGCTAGGACATGGGAATGGCCATGCTTAGTGACCACTTCAAAATCAAACTCTTGGAACAGCAGCAACCATCTCATCAATTGTCCTTTGACATCTGCTTGGATGAGGCACTATTTTAGGGTATTAAAGGCTTCTTCGCAATTATCAGTCCAAAGGAAATCCACATCTTTCCTTAGGAGCTTGTGCACAGAGGCTGCCTTGGTTGCAAAATGTGCAATAAATCTTCTGTAGTAGCCCACATGGCCAAGAAATCCTCTCAATTTCTTGAGGTTTGTTGATGTTGTCAAGGCGGCAATCTTCTCAATCTTTGATGAGTCTGTTGCAATCCCTTATGCATAGAAAATATGGCCTAGAAGAACTCCTAATGAGACTCGAAAGACACATTTGCCGGGGTTGAGAGAAATCCCATACTCTCGACATTTGTCAAAACATTGCTCTAGGTGTCCCCAATGCTCACAGATTAAGCTATAGACATAGAAGTCATCAAGATATACCTCAATGAAATCATGTAGATGATTCTGGAAGGCAGTCATCATTACTTGTTGGAAGGTAGTAGGAGCATTACAAAGCCCAAACGGCATCACTCTATAGGAATAGGTTTCCCATTATGTTGTGAAGGTTGTTTTGGATTGGTCCTCTTCTACGATTTGGACTTGATTATATCCATTGAATCCATCCAAGAGGGAATAGAGCTCATGGCATGCCACTATGTCCAATAGTTGGTTTGTGAAAGGGATAGAGAAATAATCCTTCTTTGTCTTCGAGTTGAGCTTTTGAAAGTCCACACATTTTCAAAGTTTCCCGTTCTTCTTGGGTACAACCACAATGGACAAAACCTATTCACTCGTAGCTACAAGATAAATGAACTCGGCTTCAAGAAGCTTCAATAATTTAGCCTTCACTAGAGCTGAATAATTAGGATTCATATGCCATTGTCTTGCCTTATAATTTTGGCATCAAGCTCTAAGTCAATGTGATGTTGGCATACTGTGGGATCATTCCCCTTTGGATCTTTATACGACCAAGCAAATACATCTAAGTTCTCCTTTAATAAGTCTCATAGGACCACTAGTTCTTCTTCTAGAAGATTGAGACCCATTTTCACGTGATGTTTAATACCGTCAGTATCCAAAAACATCACTTGACTTTCATCTTTCACTTCACGGATAAATATCCCACGGATTGCTTCTAGATAGAGGTTTGAATCTTTCAAGGGAGTAGTGCCATCGTCTGATGTTTCACTAGAACCTGTGTCCTCATTTTGAAGAGATGACTCATTTGTCTATTGAGATTGCTAGAAGGATATTTCGTCTGGACTTAGGGATTCATCTTCAGAGGATGCGTTCGAGAATGTCACATATAGGCCTTCTATAAGCTATGGCTTTGATGGCTCTGTCTTCTATTGAAAAGGGGCATCATCATCCTCTTTTCTCCAGAATGAATGGTTAGGGTGACAGGAGCCACTAGTGAACTTAATTTTTATACCTTTGATCCATTTCTTATGCATATTCTGCATACTTTGTGGTTCATTGGTCAACCCAAATGGAACCATAGTCGTTCTATCCAACACCCCAAGATCTTCAAGCTTTGAGGTCTCTGTAGGGACATCAACAAGATCATCTGCCGTTATGAGAGAAACTTCTTCATATGCACTTTCATAACCTGCTTCATTTTCCTCCTCATCATTTTCATCCTCTTCCTTTGGAGTCTCTATCTCTACTTTTGTAGAGGCTCTGTAGGAGAAGAATAGATCCTCCGCCTCTATGTCTGCTTTTGCTTCTGCCTCTGTCTCTGGCTCTGTCTCTACTTCTGTCTCTGCTTCTGACTCTACCACTGCCATGTAACAAGGAGAACAATACGTCCATGCTTCTATTTCGCTATCAGAGGTGATTTCATAAGTCAATTTGAGTTGAGGCAGGAGGTATTCTCCCATGGACATAGACTTTGCTTCCTTCGATAGTTGGCTTACAATGCCCATTGTTAGGGACTGTGCCTCTGTTTTCTTGGGAAAGATCTGTTTAACAGCTTCTTTGTCTCCTGATGTACCATCTGTTACTTCATTGGAGGAGTTTGTTATGACTTCGATGGATGTGGATCCATTGCATTTTTTCAATCCATACAATTTCAACACCAATTTATTGGGTCCTCTGCCTAGGGTTAGGGTGCCTTTGAACCAGTCTGTCTTGGCTCTTGCTTCCAAAAGCCAAGGTCTTCCCAAAAACAGAGGGTATGTGGTCCCATAAGAATTTGGTTTGACCACCAAATATGTCAGCCAATATTCTCTTCCTGCAAAGGTCGTTTTCACATATGGGAGGATGCCCAATTCTTTAATTTTACTTTTGTCTGCCAATCTGATAAGCCACCAGGTAGGTTGCATTTCTTCCAAACCTAGATCCTTCATTGTCACATCCGTAATTATGTTTACTAATGAGCCTCCATCAATCAATGCATCTAAAATAAAGCATCCTTCTATCCATATACTAGTCTCTGGGGTTCCAGGATCTAGGAAGGAGTTAGCCACCTCCACTTCCTTCACAGGTTTTGAGGCTCTGTTGGACATTGTTGTTGTTGGGGGAGCAATCCTTAGTCCGTGCCTTCTTGTCAAGATGCTTTTGAACATTTTTCGACAACTGGGAGATAGCATCAACAACTGTTGAAAGGTTAGGTTTGGTTTAAAGATGTCTAGGTCTTTGACCAAATCATACTCTTTGATAGGATCCATAGGCTTTTCCAATCGACTGGGAAATGGGGCCACACCCACTTTTATCTTTTCTTTTTCTTCTAGGAAGGGCAACATATGCGCTTTGTCTTCATGAGGAGGGAATTCTGTATCCTCCATTTCTTGGACCTCTGGTCCTACTTTTGCCACTGTCTTTGTAGCTCTCTATGGCTTTGTCGTGCTTTGTACTTCCTTATTTTGGATTGCATTGTTCTATTTTTCCCAAGGGAGGTTGAACTTCACCATCTTTGCAAAAGGAACATTTATTTGCTCACATTATTGTAACCACTTCCAATTCGACCAAATTGGAAGTAGGTTATTGGGTCTTCTGTCGGGTATCAGTAGTAGATTTCACAGGGCTGGACTTGGATAATCTTTTGCAGTATGGACTTCTCCTTTGCATCAGCTACATAAGGGCTTGTAATCCACAGATCTTCTAGGGTTTGGAAAACTGGATGAGATATGACCCTTTTCTCCACATCTGTAACATTTCACGCTCTAATCTCTGACCACCGCCAGACTGTCGTCCTCTGTAACTTTGAGAGGGAAACCTCCTTGGACCGAAATTAGGACCAAACTCCCTAGCCTTTGATCCAATGTCCTGTGTTGTCATTTTAGATTATAGTAAGTTGAATATTGCATTTTCATCTTTTTGTCTTCATTCGTGCATCTCTTTCAAAGAGAAGATATCCTCTGTATGGTTCTTCTTCAAATAGTAAGAACAAAAGGCTCCAAGAATGGTTGTTTTTTGAGTACATTGAGTGGCTAAATGTTCCGCTTGATGGCACTTTCCACACCATGTATTAGAACGCATCACATCTCTCCCACCTCCCACAGGAGTGAATATATTGGCGGTATTCACCTTCAGTGTCACTAAGTGCTTTGTAATCACATCCATAAGCTCTTTCTTGATACTTGCGACTAAGTTGGATAAGTAGTCCTTCAGATTTTCACTTCCTAGAGTACTTGTAGTAGGGTTTTGGGAAACTTCTATTATTACTGCATATACAGGTTGGGTTGATCCAGAGGGTCCTCTATTCTGGTTCTTATTTAGAGCTCCTGTTGAGACTTGGGGTTATTGATTCCAGTTGGTAGGGTTCCATTGTTGTTGAATCACCATTGGAGGAACTGTTTGAGGCCACTATTGTTGTGGTTAAACCATCATTTGAGGCATTGTTATCTATGACCACTGTGGATTAGGTGCATTGTACTGTGGCACTATTTGCATCTAAGAATAGGGGTAGGGAACTGTCCCTGGAACTGCATTTGATGGGTATACCATTTCTAGCATGGGAGAATGTAAAAATACTCTTCCTAGAGTCATTGACAACCTTACTTCAACTTGGTCATATACAATCTTGCACCTTCCACTATAGCTTGCAGATTGACTGGTCTTCTCAATTCCATGAACTTGCAAACTTCTCGTTGTAGGCCTCTCAGGAACACTCCTTTCTTGATACCTACATCCAAATGATGGTCAGTCCATCTCTTTAAGATTGATTCCATTCACAAGACATAAGCTTCTACTCTTTCTCCAGAGGACTGACTTAGGTTCATGAACTCCTCTCACATCCACTCTTCAAAACCTTCACGCCTAAATTTAGTGAGGAAGGCTAACTTACAGTCATCCCATGTGCCAAAATTTCTTGCTGCCTGTCTCTCATACCATTGAAATACCGGGCCATTGAAAGTGGTGGGGAATATCGCAAACCAATGCTCACGGGTTCTAGCATTGTTAGCCACACATGCTGCCGTAAACTCTGCTACATGAAGATGGAGGTCTTCATTATACTCTCCCTTAAAAATTGGCAATGGGACTACCTTTGTTGGCCTGCCTCATCAATATTTCCAAGATGAATCTGACTAGGAAGGTGACCTTGAGCCACCATGGGGACTTCTGTAAAGAGTGCTTTTAGGGCGTCAAAGGAAGCTTTTGCTCCAAGCTCATTTTGAGCCTTGATTTTTACCTCCTTTCTTCTCATGTACCTCTAGACTCATTCTAATGCTTGCCTCTTGATTGCGTCATTCATTAGGGTTTGGCTCCAACCAGTTCGTATATACTCAGTAGAATAGAATAAGAGGGGGACTTCAGTCTTTGGAGGATTCTCTGGCCAACATCTCTTCTACTTCCTTCGTTTCAACATCTTTGAATTTAGTTTTGAAACCACTTCAGAGGGGGAGAGATTCTGTTCTGGAAGTATCAAAACACATTCTTCTTAGGATCGTTGTTGTGCCATCATTATAATAATGCCACTTTTTGAGGGTTTTAATGGTGTATGTTGTGAAAAACACTCTGTCTACCAACTTCCAATGGGTTGCTAATTGAAAAAATAAAAGATTGTCAAAACACCAAGCATCCCACATATCTTGCTATTGAGCATCCACAAAAAAATTCCAACTTTTTTCTTTTTTGTTTTCGTGAACCTCCATAGAACACAACTCCTAAAGCTTCTTCATGATCTCCCACTTACTAATGCCTGGAAACTTCTCAATGAATGCCAAATCTTCCATGGATGGTCATTCTCTCTATTTTTGCTCTTTAGTTTGTTTCCAAACAATTTGCCACCAAGATGCACGTCTCTGTTGCTTCAATAGAAAGAGGAAATAGTCCACCACACAAACCTTGCATCATGATGGTAATATGTTTCCTCCATTGTGGGATGAAATTCTTGTAGAAAGTGGCTTTGGCAATAAGAATCTCCAACTCTTCAGTGGAAGAAGGAACTTTGCAAACATCCATTGAATTCTTCTCTTCTTGGCAATGTCATTTCCTTCACTTTCAGCCTCTTCTGATGCTTGTTGATGGCAAGTTTCCCTGGCTACGCACCAAAAATATGGAGCCTCAAGAGAGACAACAGGGAAAAGGGGATTCTATTGCAAGAAAATCTATATTGTATCATCAACAAGATTTTGTTTCATTCTTTAGAGAACCACAACAAGGAAAAGTACAAATCTTCACGTAGCAACATAGTAGACATCTCCCACGGATTTAATAGAACCAACCATAATCTTCAACATCTTCATAGAATCAATCATAAGAAACAAGAACACAAAGGAATACACTACTTTTGAATGGAAATCAATCTTATAGTATTCATCTTCAACGTTTTCATAGTTCTTTCTCTATCTTTCATAGTAGATAAATTGTTTTTAGGCATAGAATTGAGTTTCTCTCACTTCTCTCTCTCACATACTCTTGCTCTCTCAATAATACATTATAGCCTCATTACAATAATCAAGAGTGGCACTCAATTCTTCTCTCTTGGTCATGGATACACCTCCCAAAATGTATGACATATGCAAAGAGGCACCAGAGACATCATAGTGTCCTATGAGATCTGGCTTCTATCATTGTTCTTCTGTAACCTTTTGTGAATCTTCATCATCTACGTCTTCACTTCAATTAGTTTGAATAAAGCTTCCATTCATCCTTTCCTTTTTTAAAAAAACTTCCCAAAACATCCATACATCCAACATAACACTCAACAAAAACAAATAGCCCAAACAACAAAACAACAGAAATACAGAACAACAAAATCACAAAACCTTACAAAAGATCAACAGAGACCATAAAAACCATAAAAACCAAACCAAAACCGATTCAATATTTCATAAACCTTTAAAAAAAAACTCAAGCATCTCTTAAAACATTCATTCAACCATCTCAACTATCAAAAAAGAAACAAAACAGAAGAAAACAGAAGAGACCTTATAGAACCAAACAGAAAAAATTACATAACCCTACAGAACAACATATTCTCATCAAAAACCCTTCAAACATACTTAAACCGTTCTAAATACTCCAAAACATCTTAAAATTCAAACAATCCATCTCCAAAACCAACCATTCAAAAAAAAAAAAAATCCCAAAAAACATATTATTTCAGCACTCAACATGTCTTTGAAGTATCAAACGGTAGGGACGCCATATATTAGAACCATCCTCGCCACCTCTGTTGCATCAATTCAAAAAGGAAGCAAAGGGGGAGGGGAAGGTGGCTACAAGGGGCTATCAAGACGAACCCATATCATCAGGATTATTAAGAGGATTATCAAGAACATTAGGTAAAGTCATCTCGACCATTGTGCAAATAATAAGGAAGCTATTGACGGTGATTGTTAGGATCCCTAGGAGGGTAATACTTGAGGCGATAGCCATTAATAAGGAAGGGATAATCCCAAGCATTGATTGTGTGGATTTGGATTGATGGCAAGTACCTTATAAGGACCCATCCAGCATTGTTGAAGCTTGCCTTGAAACTTTCCAAATCGAGAATCATAAATGAGGAATAATTCACATTTCTTGAACTCTTTCTACTTGATGAAGCTATCCTGATAGACCTTTCTACAAGCTTGTGTGGCTTCCATGCATTGTTGTAGGGCCATCTTGCACATCTCATCAAGACACTACAAGTGCAAGAGATGGCATTGTAAGGCCTTGGCATCTCCCAAGCGTTCATTGATGGCCACATGCAGAGAGGGTAGCTTGAGTTCAACACAAAAGATGGCTTGTGTTTCCATACACTAACTGGAAAGGAGTTTGTCATGTAGATGCCTTATGGGAGATTCTGTACGCCCCAAAGGGTCTCTATAAGTGAGAGCGGAGTTTTGAGCTTGAGATGTGCCTAGAAATAGCCAAAAATTATGAATATCAAGGGAAAAATATTCAACGTCAAAGGCGGCGACTTTTAAGCGTCAAGTGCTTTAAAGGCGGCGGCTCTCGACCTAGGACGATTTTAAGCGTCAAGTGCTTTAAAGGCGCCCGTGCGACACTTCTAGATTTTTAGTAAATTTTTTGTGCACCAATACGAGTCAGAGGAGTTGCCGGCCAATGCAAGTTGTCAAGCCGGACGCCCAGAAGTTTACAGCACTCGATTTGGACACTGGACGGGGAAATGGCCAAGGAAATGGGCAAGATTTGAAGAGGTGGACTTCTTTTTGGCCAAATGAGTGGTGAGCTTTGGGAGCCCAAGACAACTTATGCCACATGAAATGTGACATGCAAATCGTGGAGAGAGGAGGGATGAAGAAAACGTGACAGTATCGCGCCGAAATTTGCGCCCACTTCTTGAAGATCCATCATGCAGCCTCAATGCAACCCCCCTGATGGACATTGGGCCTTGATTCCCTCCTGTATGCTGATCATATCGCCGCCTCTCACTCACGCAATGATGGCTTAGATGAAGATTTCTGATTTTATTCTTTCTCTCTCCTGCCTCTCTCTCCCTTAAGGGGCTGTTCTTATGTGGAAGAAGACAATGAAGAATGATGGAGGAAAGCTTGTCTGGGTGATACTGGATTGCTTCCGGATGGATGAAGACATGAAGAGTGCTATTCTTGAAGATGCTGAGCATTAAATGCATGCTGGAAATCAGTCCCGTAATCAAGACAAAGAAACCAAGACCTGAAAATAAGTGGTAATGCTATTTTTACAAAGAAAAATGATATTTTTATGCTATTTGCTTTATGAAACCTTGTTCATATGGGATAAAAGTTCATTATGATATTGTTTGCCATGCGTTTCAACTGTTTGCAACCTCAAAATCGGAAAATATAAGGCTACATGGCCAAAATTAGTGTCAAAATACATGAAAAACATGCGTTTTAAGGGTAAAATTGGGGATTTTGCTATATAAATAAGAAATATGATATGTCACACCAACTAAATCTCAGTTTTTTCTATCAATGAACCTAAGGGCCACAGCCCACAATCAACTTTCATTTTCAGTCATTATTTACTAAAGAAAATTAGGGAAAAATACCAAAAAATGGGAAAAATGGGTTTAAAATTAGAAAAAAATAGAAAACGGGCTGAGAAAAATTAGGAAAATTTATATCTATGTTTGTGCAATGTATAACGATGGAAAATCATGAGGTTGGCCTCGGTTTGTCCCCGTTTCTATGTTTTGTGCGTATTTATTGTTCTTTTAAAAGGAAAAAATGCATAGAAACCCTATCTAACTGATCAATGATGCAAAATGCTAAGAGTTGGATAAAGAGGGGCTGAAACACTGAAAGATAAATAAAATATTTAATTTATGCATTGCACTTGACATATAGAAATCGGTTTGAATAAAGAGGATGGTAGCATGAGTATGTGGCTCGGTGCCTCCTTTCAACGCAGCACGCGTTAGTGGAATTCATGGAAAGAATGCTTTATGCACCATGCACGATGCTGATCTTTCTTTTGTCTGAGCACATAGCCATACACGATTTGCATTAAGCATAATAATTAAAAGGTATCAAAAAAACCTCTTGGATGCATGGCACCTGTCTTACTTAGGTTGTGACCAACGATGAGCGTGAGAGGATGTTCTAAGCTGTAGGTTAGTCGTTGGGTCCTAAGGGGAAAGTATAGTGAGGAATGGTACATCCTGAAACGTAGAATATTGGTACCTTGAGAGGATTTTGTGCTCGTTTGTGTTATATGTTTAGTAGCGCATCAAAGGGCCAATCCCTGCGATGTAGGAGAGCTTAGTGGGGCTCCGACTATTAGTCGTGGAGTGCCTCCTATGTGCGTGTGACGAGGTGTTATGCCTATGTACTTTGGGTTCTCCCTTTGAGGAGTTTTAGGAAAATGTTGGACTATAAACTATAAATGCATGGATTAAACTTCAGGGCAATTTGTCCTTCAACATTGGATTGACGCTCCTGGTCTGCGAGGCCATGAGGGTGTTTGTGTGTCATGAGCATGAGGTCAGGCTAGTGCTATAGCCAGTGCCAGCCCATTTCAAGTCCCATCAGTGGTGCGTCTGTCGAGAGCGGCCTATAAGTGGTGGTTTTCGGATCTAGGGTTTGTAGGGACCAGAAGGAAGTTGGTTTATGTCCTCTGACAAGGACCATCAAGCCGAAATCCAAAAAGCAGAACATGCTGAGAGGGCTAGGCGATGGTTAGAGATCGTAAGTCGTTATTCTCCTCAAAGGAGTAGCCCTGTATGTATAAGAGGCAGTGGTCTTAGTAACCCAATTTCTCTACATAGTCTGTTAGGTATAGGAGGAAGCGTAAGTTCTTCCTCTTCTCCACCAAGTCTACCCACTTCAAGTGGGGGGGTGAATACAACCATTCAAGCTCCTATTGTTAATCCAATTGTCGCCATGGCACAACCCATTGCGATTCCTGCAGGGACACCGGATTTACTAGCCTTAGGAGTCCCCTTGCCCATTTTTAATGGGTTAGCAGAAGAGGATTTTAATATCCAAGTACAATTGAGCAATGTGGCCTTGGCAGATATAGACACCACTATTACGCGGGCAGAGGGAGTAGAAGCACGATTACAAATGGCCTACTTCTCTCAAATGAATGTTAATGGGGGTTTAGTACCCCTTGCAGTAGTCCATCATTGATGAATGGAAGTCAAGGGATGCCTACGACTAACCCTAATGGGAGAGGAAGTATGGTTCAAAATGTACCCTTGCTGCCAGCTCCCCCCAGTGTGACTATGCCTATGGCAAGTCAGTTGGCTCCACCAAATGTTGGAGACCAAGTTTTGAATTCTAACGTTGTTCCTGTAAGTCAACAACCAATGCCAAATCAGATTGTTAGGCCAATGGAAACATGGGTCGACGATCGAGGCTATGATTCGAGTGCATCTAATGTCCTTGGCGAAGTTAAGGATATGATGAAGCATTATACCGATATGATTTCCAAACAATATCGACAAATAGCTGTCGACGCTAATTTCTTAAAGAAGCAACAAAATCTCATAGGGAGTCAACGCCGTGAAGAAGGTGGACCCTCTAGATTCAGTTGTAAGTGGTGCAGTGGACAACATTTCCCTAGAAACTTTCCAAATGTTAAATGTGACATTTGAGGGAAGTCGGACCATTTAGCTGCTACCTGTTGGAGTAAGATTAGTTCTCTCCAACAAGGGAGTAAACAGCGGGGCCCAGTGAATCATAGAGCGCAAGGAAATAACTTGCAGAGTAGAATGATACACCAAGGCAAATATTGCAGAGGGGAAAAACAACTATAGAAGAGTTGCCACAAGGCAACGGAGTTAGCCTTATTGAGGCTATATGAGTCAATGATGTTGAAACCTCTAACTTAAGAGCTGTGACAAGAGGCCAAAATGCTAAAGAGGTTGACAAAGATAAGGAAAAACCGGTTGAGGAAAACCCTAAACAAGGGAATAAGGGGACGCAAGTCCAGAATCCTAGCATAGAAGGCGGACCGCTAAGGCCGGTTGACAGAAAAGTCGACCCTTAAAAAGATGAGGAAGTGCCCAGAAAGAAGGCAAGAGCCAAGAAAGAAGCACCAAAACCAGTGCAAAGACCAAAAGAGAGAATGGTTTGGTGAGAAAAGAGAGCTTTGACTACTTATCATGATTTTGATTTGGCAAGTTCTCTTTGCAAAGTCAAACCAGATGTAAACCTCTTACAGTTGATTAAATTATCTCCAGAAGTACGCAAGGAATTTAAGAAGATCTTGCATATTGGGTATATTGTAGAACCTTTGGGTATAGCATGAGTAGGAGAAGATTGGTTTGACCATGCTGAAAAGAACTGCCCTAGGGTTCTAGCTTATGTGGATGGAATATTAGTGGAACATGCCATTGTAGACACTGGATCCTTCGTCAATATCATGAGCTCAGAGTTGATGGAGAGGCTGGGTCTAGGCATCCAAAAAGATAGCTCCACCCTTCTTAGAATGGCTGATGATAGTCTAAGACAACCAGAAGGTTGCGTTACTAAGGTCCATGTTACAGTTTGCAAGCGTAGAATGCTTCTTGGACTTTAGGGTGATAAGATTTGCAGGACGTCCTAGCTATCCAGTCCTGCTAGGGAGGCCTTGGATCTTACGAACAGACTGTCAAGTCGATATACCCGCCAGCCGAGTGGTTCTAGGTAGAGGTGCTAATCGAGTAATAGTCAATGCTTACCTTAACTCTCCTAAGAGTGAGAGAGCTCCTTTATCTTCTACTGAATTAGAAACAACAGACGATCCATCTGGTAGTGAGATATCATCCAGTGATGAATCTAAAGAGGGGTCCACTACAGAGGATATTTATCAGGTAACTCTAAATGAGCCGAGAGAGCCACAAGATAGGATAAGAGACGCAGATGTGATTGAGTTGGACCTTGGCACGCCGAATGATTTGCGGCCAATTAAATTAGGTTCCATGCTCAGCTTAATAGAAAGGGAGGACTATGTGTCCTTGATCCAAGAATTCTGCAATATCTTTGCTTGGAGTTATGATGAGCTGAGAGGCATACCTCCCAGCCTAGCTATGCATACTATTCCTATAAAAGAAGGCAGTTGTCCTGTGTGTCAGAAAGTAAGGCATATGCCTTTTGAATTGAGGAATGGTCTATTTGAGGAGTTATAGAAGCTACGGAAAGCTGGTTTAATCTTTCTTGTACAACATACAGAATGGTGTTCACTAGTTATTATCAGGAAGAAGAAAAACAACCAGATCCGACTCTGTGTAGATTTTAGAGAGGTGAATAAGCAGACGGTTAAGGATTACTACCCGTTGCTATTTATTGACCAGATTTTGGATCAATTAGCGGGTAGGGAAATATATTCATTCATGGATTGCTTTGCAGGATATAACCAGATGGAAATTGCAGAAGAGGACAAGATGAAAACAACTTTTATTACTGTATTTGGTACTTTTGCATACCATGTGATGGCCTTTGGTTTGTGCAATGCACTTGGATCATGGCAATGAACGGTAGACAAGACCTTTGGTGACATCTCCCCAGACGAGCTGAAAGTATTTATTGATGACCTAGGGGCGGCCACTGTAAGAGAAATGATGTTGATTATCTTAAGAAAATGCTTTGAGCATTGCAGACAATTTTGTATCGCTCTTAACCCACGGAAGTGTGTCTTTGGAGTGCCTTATGGGCTATTTCTAGGCCATGTGGTCAGTTCAGTAGGGATAGCAACTGACCCTGAAAAGATCAAGGTTATAGTTGCTATGAGTCCACCACACACTCCAAAAGAGATTCATAGTTTTCTATCATCGATAGGATACTATTGGAGGTTTTTAAATGCCTTGGCAAAAAGGACGTTGCCATTAATGAATTTATTATACTTTAGCTGTCTATTTGAATGGAGCGACCCTTGTAAGGTAGCTTTGGAGGATGTGAAACAGGAGCTAGTAAAAGCACCCATTTTAAAAGCACCTAAAAGAGGCGAGATGTTCTATATATTTTCAGCAGCCACCATGCATAGTATCAGCTGCTGTTTAGCCCAAATTTGGGAGGAAAAGTGGTATCATCCGATAGCTTTTGCTAGTCGGAAATTGGGCATTTCAAAGATCAATTATATCTACATGGATAAGTTGTGTCTTGCGATGGTCTTTGGGACTAAGAAATTCAGGTGCTACATCCTCTATGAAAAGATAGTGTTCTATACGAAGGCGGAAGGGATTAGATTTCTTATGAACAAGCTGCAGCCACCTGATCGTTTGTGGCAAAGTGGTTAATCACTTTGCAGGAGTTCACTTATGAGATTAAGAGTAAGCCACCAAGGTTGCAGGGTATTGTGGAATGCCTTGTGGATTTCGGGGAGCTGAAAGAGATTTTGGCTGAAGGAAGTGATATCGAGGAAATGTTTAAAATTTATATAGCTTCTATTCCATCTTGGTATGCTGCTATTACGCATTATCTATCAATAGGAGAGACTGGAGCTGGTTTGTCAAAGTTAGAAAAGAGAAAAATCAAACAACAAGCTTTGAAGTTTTCCTTGATCGCAGGGACACTATATCGGCAGGGTGTTGATGATATCTATCGCCGATGTGTGATGCCTGACAAGGTTCCTTTCATCTTGGAAGAGTGCCATGACTATGCATGTGGAGGGCACTTTTCGAGACGGTTGACGACGTAGAAAGCTTTACGAGCCGGATATTGGTGGTCGTCCATCTTCCAAGATTCTTTTGAGTATATGAAGAAATGTGCTACCTGTCAAAGACATGACAACCGAGAGAATAGGAAACGTCCACTTACACCTATCATGGCTATCCTTCCATTTGAGAAGTGGAGCATTGATTTTGTGGGTCCTATCACCCTGTCGTCTACTACCCAGAAGAGGTACATTATAGTAGCCAGCGATTATTTTACAAAATGGTCAGAAGCGCGGGCGACGAGGCAAGACAATGCGAAAGAGACTGCAAGTTTCTTTTTAGAGCAGATTATTTGCCGTTTCGGTCCACCAAAGGAACTAATGTCGGACCGTGAAACTCATTTTTTGAACAAAGTGATCAAAAGCTTGACAAAAGCTTGGCAAATTAAGCACAATAAAATGACCCCTTATAATCCGCAAGCAAATGGGCAAGTTGAAAGTACTAATAAGAAGCTTGTGGGTATCTTGTCTAAAACAGTCTCTGAGAAGAAACGAGACTGGGACAGGAAGTTGTATGTTGGAGTATGGGCATACAATACAACGTTCAAGCGAGCTACCGGCCATAATCCATTTAAATTAGTTTATGGGGAAGAGTGTGTGTTACCCCTTGAAATAAAATTGCCAACCATACGGTTTGCAATTAACCACTCTTTGGGAGATGAGGATTCCCTTTTTGAACGTTTCACGACCATAGCCCACCTGGATGAGCTGAAGTTGCAGAGCTTATTCTACTAGGAGGTAGCTAAACGTTGGATGAAGCGGTTGCATGACCTTAAAGCCAAGAAATATACCTTTAAAAAAGGGCAATTAGTCCTATATTATGATGCACGTAGGGAGTTGTTTCCAAGGAAGCTGGAACCTAAATGGGATGGCCCCTACAAGATTGTGAGGCTAGGGAAAAATAGGTCTATGAATCTATTAGTTGATCTACAGGGAGTAGAGTTTAAAAATAAGGTTAATCTTAATAAGATTAAACCTTATTATTTCTACGTATGCTAATACAAAGAAAATGCATTGCAGGTCCATGCTGGGGATGATTTGAGACCTGCAAAAGAGCTTTAAAGCCGGTTGATGGGGCGGTTAATTCATTATTTGGAGCACCAATATCTTGAGCAGAGATACCATCAAGGGAAACTTATCTCGTGGAGCAAAAGATACAAAGTGATTGAGCAAGAAGATGGAACCTTTGTGTGGAGATCAAAGTCTTCTGCCATCACTTCTTACGACTGTTGATGAGTATCCCTGTTGCATTCAATGAAGAAGGTGGGATGGAGCCATCAATTCATCCTCTTAACATGCTAAATTTTGATTATCATAATTACGAATAGAGGAGTTCATGATGGCACGTTGTGTAAACCCATTATGGACGTATACATTATATTTTGACAGAGCATCAAGGGGCCCTAATAAAAAAGGGAGTGTTGGAGTAGTAATCCGAGATCCCCGACGTAGAGTTACGATGAGGTTAGCTGCTTATCTCAGGGTAGGATTCACTAACAATATGGCAGAGTATAAAGCCTTGATTATGGGATTGCATATTGCCAAACACAGTGGTATTCGTCGGTTGTTGGTAAAAGGGGATTCCCAGTTGATCTTGAATCAGCTAGATGGGACATACACTATGTGGAATCCCATTCTTTGTATGTATCATCCAATTGCCATGACCCTACTTGAGGAGTTTGAGAGAGTGTCTTTTCAACTGATTCCACATTAGTGGAATCAGTTTGTGGATTCATTGGAAAATATTGCTTATGAGGAAGACCTCTTCTTCAACTGTGGTCCTAGTTTGGATATTGTTATCAATGATGAAATAGGACCCGGTCGTTTGTGGGAAATGTTAGCAGAGCATGCAATATATGGCAGACGATGGTTGATATGGGTGATGCAAAGAGTACCTGAGACCAATCTACCGTTATTATCTTGGAACCATAGGCTGATTAGATAACATGTTATACGTACGCCTCTTGCTATATATGCAGGAGGGATGGGTCATAACCTTATGCATTTAGCTTAGGGCTGCAAGCCCTATGTTTTTCCTCCTTGGAAAGGAGCATATTATTGTATATCTGTACTATTCTAGGGAGGGATGTGTAGGTGCTATTCTGCTTTATTTCATTAGGCCAAGAGGGCAGACCAAGTTTTGTAGTGAAGTGCTTTATTTCATTAGGCCAAGAGGGCCAGTTTTCTATTTAGTGCAGGTACGGTTAATGGTTTATTGTTTTAGTCTTGTGCTAGAGAGGTTCGAAAGAAGAGCATGGAAGGAGCCTTTTGTTGCGCGGAAGCTTCTCGTGGCCCTATCCAGGTGATATCTCTCCTTTATGAGTACCGTGGCTTTTATGTTACATGTGTCTATGTACTTGTAAGGGGTTTTGCGTTTCTTGTTGGGGACCGGCAACCAAGGAATAAAGTCCCAGGTTTAGGTTCAGTATGTTTGAGGGAGGTTTGAGTAGTCGTTGCCTCCTATAAAGACATTGCCCGACACCAAAAGACTTGTTTTAGAAGGTGGTCCTAGTGACCCTATTTTGCTAGCCTGCTAGGCATCCGTTCTAGGAGTTCTTGTTAGTTGTGAGGCAGTTAGAGAAGCCTGCCAAAGGAAAAAATAATGATGATAGAAGGAAAGAAACCTTGAATATCCCAAAAGAAAATAAATATATACAGAGGTGTGTAAAAAGGGGTTTTAACCTCTACAACAATAGAAAGGAAAAGCAAAGAAAATTTATAAGTAGTTGATCATCGCCTTGCGAAGGCCAGGTAGGTTTCTGGGGACGAGTCAGACCTGGGGCCGATGCCTTGTCTTCCTAGGGGTGGCTTCTTGCTAGAAAAAAAAAAGTAAGGAAGGTTGGTGCGAAATAAAAGCGAGCGTCAGAAAAGGATTAAGTGTCGCCTTGCGAGGGCTTTGTAGGTTCTTGGGTACCGAGGCAGGACCTGAGGCCCATGCCCTGTTCTCCTTGGGTCACTACGCTCAGCTCCCTCCTTTTTGCATGCTCGAGTATGGGGAAAATAAAAACTTGGAAGAAGAAATGTGCTGAAAGAAGATACTTCTTGATCAGGCTATAGGAGTCCTCGCCTAGTAGAAGCTCCTGGTTATGTTGTCCTTAGGTAGGTAGGTAGTTCAGGCCACCAGTTAGGGCAACTTCTTTGATAGTTCTTTTTAGTTTGGTTGTGTTGGAGCAGTCGGTTAGTGACTAGCTTCGGACTTTCTATCAAATTATGCTAGGCCTACTCCTTGTGGATGTCATGCCTTGGTTTTGTCAGGGGGTAGGGTGAGCATTGTGCTGTGTTTAATATGCATCTATTTTGTATCAGCTTGATGCTTCCTTTGGTTGTTTTTGTGCAGATCTATTGCGGAACTCGACAGGCTGAGTTGCCCTATCCCATGGTCACCAATGAGAGCAGAGTTTTGAGCTCAAGATCTTCCTCAAAATAGCCAAAAATTACGAATATTAAGGGAAAAATATTCAACGTCGAAGGCGGCGGCTCGACCTAGGACGATTTTAAGCATCAAGTGCTTTAAAGGCACCCGTGCGACACTTCTAGATTTTTAGTAATTTTTTTGTGCACCAATACAAGTCACAGGAGTTTCCGGCCAATGCGGGATGTCAAGCCGAACACGCAGAAATGGACACCAGATGGGAAAATAGCCAAGGAAATGGGCAAGATTTGAAGAGGCAGACTTCTTTTTGGCCAAATGAGTGGTGAGCTTTGGGAGCCCAAGAAAACTTATGCCACATGAAATGTGGCATGCAAATCATGGAGAGAGGAGGGATGAAGAAAACGTGATAGTATGGCACCGAAATTTGCGCCCACTTCTTGGAGATCCATCATGTAGCCTCAATGCAACCCCCTTGATGGACATTGGGCCTTGATTCCCTCATGTATGCTGATGATGGACTGGATGAAGATTTTTTATTTTAGTCTTTCTCGCTCCTCCCTCTCTCTCCCTTAAGGGGTTGTTCTTGTGTGGAAGAAGACAATGAAGAATGATGGAGGAAAGCTTGTCCGGGTGAGACCAGATTGCTTCTGGATGGATGAAGACATGAAGAGTGCTGTTCTTGAAGATGCTGAGCATTAAATGCATGCTAGAAATCAGTCCCCTAATCAAGACAAAGAAACCGAGACTTAAAAATAAGCGGTAATGCTATCTTTACAAAGAAAAATGATATTTTAATGCTATTTGCTTTATGAAACCTTGTTCATATGGGATGAAAGTTCATTATGATATTTTTTGCCATGAGTTTCAACTGTTTGAAACCTGAAAATTAGAAAATATAAGGCTACATGGCCAGATTTAGTGTCAAAATACATGAAAAACACGCGTTTTAAGGGTGAAATTGGGGGTTTTGCTATATAAATGAGAAATATGATATGTCACACCAACTAAATCTGAATTTTTGCTATCAATGAACTTGAGGGCCATAGCCCACAATCAACTTTCATTTTTAGTCATTATTTACTAATGAAAAATAGGAAAAAATACCAAAAAAATGAGAAAAATGGGTTTAAAATTAGGAAAAAATAGAAAACAGGCTGAGGAAAATGAGGGAAAATTATATCTATGTTTGTGCAATGTATAACGATGGCAAAGCATGAAGTTTGCCTTGGTTTGTCCCCGTTTCTATGTTTTGTGCGTATTTATTGTTCATTTAAAATGGAAAAATGCATAGAAACCCTATCTAACCGATCAATGATGCAAAATGCTAAGAGTTGGATGAAAAGGGGCTGAAACACTGAAAGGTAAAGAAAAGATTTGATTTATGTATTGCACTTGACATATAGGAACCGGTTTGAATAAAGAGGATGGTAGCATAAGCATGTGGCTCGGTGCCTCCTTTTAATGCAGCACGTGTTAGTGGAATTCATGTAAAGAATGCTTTATGCACCATGCACGATGCTGATCTTTCTTTTGTCTGAGCACATAGCCATACACGATTTACATTAAGTATAATAATTAAAAGGTATCAAAAAAACCTCTTGGATGCATGGCACCTATCTTACTTAGGTTGTGACCAACGATGAGCGTGAGAGGATGTCCTAAGCTATAGGTTAGTCGTTGGGTCCTAAGGGAAAAGTGTAGTGAGGAATGGTACATCCTGGAACGTAGAATATTGGTACCTTGAGAGGATTTTGTGCTCGTTTGTGTTATATGTTTAGTAGCACATCAAAGGGCCAATCCCTGCGATGTAGGAGAGCTGTAGTGGGGCTTCGACTATTAGTCAGTGGAGTGCCTCCTATGTGTGTGTGATGAGGCGTTATGCCTATGTACTTTGGGTTCTCCCTTTGAGGATTTTTACGGAAACTTTGGACTATAAACTATAAACACATGGATTAAGCTTTAGGGCAGTTTGTCCTTCAGCATTAGATTGACACTCCTGGTCCACGAGGCCGTGAGGGTGTTTGTGTGTCATGAGCATGAGGTCTGGCTAGTGCTATAGCCAATGCCGGCCCATTTCAGGTCCCATCAATAAGTCAATCATCCCAATATGATGTGCGGCTGTCATTCTTGTCAGAATCGAGCAGAGGATGCAATTGGTAACTTCAACTTGGCCATTGGCTCTAGGGTAATAGGGTGTGGACTTATGATGACGAATCTTATAGAGCTCTGTCAACTCTTCCATGATTTTGTTAAGGAAGTGGGTACCTCTCTCATTGATGATCTCTAGGGGACTGCCAAAATAGGTGATGATGTTCTCGTACAAGAACAAGGCCACACTATGACCATCATCCCGCCTCAGGGCCTTAGCTTCACACCACTTTGTTACGTAGTCGGTTCAGACTAGGATGTATGCATTCTATTTCTTTCTTGTTGGAGAATCAATGGGGCCCATGAAATCAATTCTCCAGTTCTCAAATGGCTTTAGGGGAAGAATGGGTTACAAGGGTATGGCATGATTGGATGCTTCAATCAAACACTACTTCAGTGTGTTGAATGCCTCATCACAATCATTGGTCCATGTAAACTCAGCATTTTTCCTCATGAGTTTATGCAAAGGGGTTGCCTTTATCCCAAAGTGTGCAAAATAATCTTTTGTAATAACCCACATGGCCAAGGAATCCCCTCAATTGCTTAAGGTTAGTTGGGGCTGTCAAGGCAACAATCTCCATAGACATAGAAGTCATCAAGATACACCTCAATGAAATCATGTAGATGGTTCTAGAAGGCAGCCATCATCACTTGTTGAAAAGTAGTAGGAGTATTATAGAGCCAAAATGACATCACTCTATAAGCATATGTTCCCTGTTCTATTGTGAGCAGAAGGCTTACAAATTATATGACCAAGAGGCAAAGAAGATCATCGCGAGCCGTGATGTGGTGTTCAAGGAGGAGCCGCATACAGTGGAGGAGGAGAAGGCAAGTTCTTCCACTTTATCATCAAGCAAAGAAGTAGTCCACTATGAACCTGTCCCGAGAGCTATCCCTATCATTAAGGAGGAGGAAGCATCATCTTCAGATGATGAGGAAAAAGTTCACCAACCTGACATCACCCCACCGGAAAAGCCATTGCCGCGCTGGGTAAAGCAGCTCTATGACCACAATAATCCTATGCCTACATCTGTTGAGGAGAAGGCAGACGGACCAAGGAGGTCTCAGAGAATAGAGGAGCAAAGGAGGGCTTCTGCTCACATAGTCAATATGGCCTTGATGGTTGAGATTCTGAGAGAAGTAAAGGAGCCAACTGACTTAGAAGAAGCACTTGCAGATCCATCATGGAAGGCTGCTATGCAGGCGGAGTATGACAGCATAATGAAGAATGACACTTGGGAGCTAGTGGATCGACCATCAAAGCGGAAGGTTATTGGCACCAAGTGGATCTGGAAGGTAAAGTACAAGGCTGATGGTACCTTAGAAAAGTACAAAGCTAGACTGGTTGCCCAAGGATTTTCACAAGTTGAAGGGTTTGATTTTCAAGAGTCATTTGCCCCAACTGCCAGAATGACCACTATTCGCACGGTACTTGCAGTGGCTACCCATGAGAAGTGGCCAGTATACCAAATGGATGTTAAGTCAGTGTTCTTAAATGGTTACCTCAAGGAGGAGGTGTACGTGGCTCAGCCACCAGGGTTTGAGGCCCCCCATTCTGAGAACAAAGTGTGTAAACTGAAGAAGGCATTGTATGGGCTGAAACAAGCCCCCAGAGCATGGTACCAGCAGATAGATAGGTTCTTTTTAAACCTAAACTTCAAAAGATGTGCCTCAGATGCTAACTTGTATGTTTACAAGGATGGTAAAAAGTCTGTAGTGATTGTCCTATATGTGGACAACCTTCTTATTACAGGTGACTATGAAGATATGATCAACCAAACTCGAAAGGCTTTGAGTTCTGAGTTTGAAATGACAGACTTGGGCTTGCTGCACTATTGTTTGGGGATTGAAGTCTGGCAAGAGCCAGGAAAGATCTTCATCTCTCAGAAGAAGTATGCATGGGAGATCTTGAAGGCATTTGGCATGACCGAGTGCAAGGAGATAGCTACACCTATGGAGGTGAATGCAAAGTTATCCATCGAGGATACATTAGCACTAGCAGACATTGGGAGGTATAGGAGGTTGGTCGGCAGTCTGATCTACTTGTGTAACACCAGACCAGATATCAGTTTTGTTGTTGGTGTTTTGAGCAGGTTCTCAAACAAACCTCATGAGAGTCATTGGAAGGCTGGGATGCGGGTGCTCAGATACTTGAAGAAAACTCTTGGCTATGGTATCACATACAGTTTCGGAACTTCTCTTGTGGGGAACTGTGACTCAGATTGGGCAGGAGACATTGATTCCAGGAAGTGAGTTTTTGGTTATTGTTTCTCTTTGGGTTCAGGAATTTTCTCTTGGATTAGTAAGAAGCAACCAACAGTGGCATTGTCTTCTACCAAAGCAGAGTACAAGGCAGCTTGTTTTGCTGCATGTGAGGCCGTATGGTTGAGAAGGATTCTATGGCATATGGGAGTGCATGATGAAGAACCAACTGTGCTGAGATGTGACAATCAGAGTTGCATCGCCATTGCCAAAAATCCAGTGTTTCATGCACGCACCAAACATATAGAGATCCAGTATCACTATGTGTGTGATTTGATGGAGGATGGGATAGTGGAATTGGTCTACTATCCAACAGAGGAGAATGGAGCAGATATCTTCACCAAAGCACTTACGAAGGATTTGCTTCAAGTTCATCTTCAGAGACTCGGCATTGGGCCAAGGAGATAGTTCACCTATGGGTGGACATTGAGGGGGGGTGTTAGATATGATCAATGCCCCACCCTCATTAGGTGCTACCAATGATCCATGGTGCTCAAAGTTGTAAGGCCCCCATTATGAGGAGAAGCCAAGTGTGAGCCCGGACATTGGTGGAGTCCTGACTTGTATATCAGATGAGGTCTATGTGACCGGATGGAAAAAAGGTGACCATTGTGGGTCTAATCTTTGGGTTAGACAGAGTGGTTAAGCTGGTAGCAACTCGAGGCGCATTGCATCGAGTTGCGGTGTAAGGGAGTTAAAAGGGGGCCCTATTGTGGGGTCCGGGGGCAGCGCCCCCGGCCCGATGGTAAAGGGAATATTCCCTGGCCGACTAGTGGAGGCTCATATGGTAGGTTGGTCAGTAGGCCGACCTAACGACCTTTGCGGGCTATAAAAGCTAAACCCTTTCGCAGCCATCTTACACTCATCTTTCACCCAGTCAGAGTTGTTGTTCCAGCTAGCCTTAAGCTCTTCACTTGTCTTCTGTCTAGATTGCCATCTAAGCTTCACATAGTGGAAGCGCACGGGTGGATAGAGCCATCTTTGTATCAGTTGTTTGGAGTTAAAGAATTTACTGATTCTCCTCTTATCTGTTGTGTACTCTCTATCTCTTTCTCAGATTCTGTTCGCTGCGCCGTGTAATATTTTACAATTAGTAGATCCTTGTGGAAGCATGCACATTCAGACAAGGTCTAGAGGTGCATTCATCGTACTCAAATCTCTGCTTTCAAGGGCAAGCTGGAACTGATCATATCCGCAATAAAGATCACCAAGTGAATAGATAGCACGTCTAGCAAAAGCCTCAGCAAACTCATCCACAAGAGGTCCAGCACCAACATTTTGAATAGTAACCTTGTTTGCTGGCTGTAGGTCTTGAATGAATCCAAATGTCCCATTCTTTTTAGGATCTGTGAAACACCTATTGGAATATGGAGCTGAAGATGGCTCTAGAATCCCCATCCTGATCCCCTCATTCAAGAGCTCTACTAGTTTGGGCAAGTGAGCCCTCGGCACAAGAATAGGTTGTAGATTACAAGGGACATATGGAATGGAAAAAATAACCATAGGTGTCACAACCCTAGGGTTGACACATCCAATCTCATGTGGAAAGAAAGAAAAATATTTCTCATGTCTGCATAGCATCTCTTCAAACATCTTATCTCTTTAGGAAGTAGAAAATCTGCAGTCCCAATCTTCATCTCTTTCAATGTCTCAGCTGAAAACTTATGTCCAATACCTACAAGATCTTGCAAAGGAGGTTGCATAGCAGCTCTTCTAATCATCTCATCATTGTCCAAAGGTAGCAATCCTGCACAACTGGTCAAACCTTCTTATCAACTATCTTATATTTTTTCTGAACTCTCACTTCATTGCTACAATCTGCAAATTTCACCTCATGATGAGAAAACCCTGGAAAGCACAAATTTTGTTGTGTACAAGAAACACCCAAACTTGTTTGTTGAATTATGTCAGCAAGGAATACTTTTTGTTGAGAATCCTCAACACCCAAATTCTTTTGAAGCATGAAATCAACAATCTCACAATATATCGCCAGAGAATGAACCTGTAAGACATATGACATCTCTTGATTGTTAGCATTTAGCAAAACCAAACGTTCTTCCATGGTATCTGAGCATGAAAGGCTATCATAGAGACCATCTATCCAGTCTTCTTCCTACAAAACACCTGCCATCATTAATTCTTTTTCTTTTCTTTTTACATACTGCTTGGTAGCTCTAGGCATATTAGAAATATGCTAAAAACACAAAGTAATTTCATTCGATACACCATAAACACATGAGGAAAAACTATCATTTCCAGGAGGTGAGAGCTTCCCCTAACTTGTACCACCATCGTCTCACAAGACAATGGTACCTAGCAAAAATCTAGCTCTCCTCCTAGAAGAGGGGAATCCCTCAAGGAATCTTTATTCCGCTAATGATTAATACAAACAGTCATGAACTAAACAACTCTCTTCCCATCCTTGCTTCGGATCCATGCATAGGCAGATCCATTATCCGGAACCTTAATCTCCATCTAGACTCATCACTAAATGGCTGCCCCAAAATAATAGGATAAGAATAAGAGTTTTGTACAAAGAAATGATAGGACTCACCCACATCTCCAATGGAAATCTTCATATTTTGGCAAGCAGCATATAAATCCCCTGTAGTGTTGTTGGCCACACGCATGCGCCAATCATAATCAACATCAACTGGCCATCTACCAATCTCATATAAACCTCACAAAATTACATTAATCTCGGAACCATGATCCAAAAGTGCAACACAAGGAGTTTTAGTGTCACCAAGCTTGATGGAAGTTTTCGTAGTCGCATGAGCCTAGTGAATTTGAGAAAAATTACTACGAGGCACCAATCTAGGCGCATGTTCGCTTTCATCATACTGCATGGGATAAAGTAAAGGATGAAGAGACTTCTTAGACTGCATACATAGAGATCCTTCTGTGTTGAGATGGCAAGCTCAACACGTGCAGACATTTATATGGATCGCTTGGCTAGATGAGTCAGCATGTCTACACTTAGCACGCTGGTGGTCATTATGATACTCACATGGCCACTCACTTATCACTTATTAGGGCTTTTCCGCACTTATTTTGGGCATCCAAGGCCATTTCAGGCCCCGTTTTAGAGCCGCAAGGTTGTGGAAAACAGTTTCAGGGTACACTATGATTTCGACTATATTGACCAAAAGTGGGTGCATAGGTTACAGATTGCGAATCTGTAATTTTTTAGGTGTTTGCATGAAGAAAAAATAAGGTTTATCTGCAAACAAGTTGCAAATTACATGTACTATTGAGCAGTCAGTGAAAAAGGTTGCTTGGCGTAGTGCTGTGCAGGTGTTGTGAAAGATTATAAAAGACTAGCTTGCTATGTTGTATTCTTGTTTGTGATAATGGCAAAGAACAGTGGAAATCCCATTATTGAGAAGCTCAACAAGAACAACTACCCTTCATGGAAGTTCCATGTGACAAACTTCCTCATTGGAAAGAGCCTTTATGAGTTTGTTTCAGGTGAAGAAAAGGAGCTAGAGTTGGCCGACTGTAGATGAATTAAAAGCATGGAAAGAATGGAATGTGAAAGACAAAAAGGTGATGTACTGGTTATCTGAAGCCATTGATAATACAATGTTGGGGCATATCAGGAATGCAGAAACTTCACATGCAGCTTGGACAATTTTTAAAAACATGTTTTCAGTAAATACAAAGGCACAAAAGATTCAACTCAAGCAAGAGTTGAATGCCTTGAAGAAAGGGGAAATGTTTGTCAATGAGTATGTGTTGAAGGTGAGGAGCATTGCAGATGAAGACAAAAATGAGCATCTGTTGGTTATGCAGCATATGATGAATGTAGTTACAAGAAAAGGGACACATGATGATGTATGGTATGTTGATTCAAGTGCATCTAATCATATGACCAGTCATGTTGAATGGTTTGGAGAGATGCAGAACTTACAAAATCCAGGTTATGTGCAGACAGGTGATGATTCCTACCACCCAAATTCACACATTGGAAAGGTTCCCTTATCCTTGTATGATGGCTAGACAAAGAGTCTAACAAATGTGTTATATGTGCCATCAATTACAAAGAATCTAGTGTCTATTGGCCAAATGGTAGAGCAAGGGTCGTAAGTCCGACTCAATGCAAAAGGTTGTTTTGTAGAAGACTTTAATAATAGATGCAGGCTGGTCGCAAAAGGAAGTAGAGTTGGCTGAATGTTCACTTTAGATGCTGGAATCCCTGCAATGGATGCTGCTATATGTATGCTAAAGGAAAAGGAGCAGTTGCAAATTTTGAAATATGGCATAAAGGTATTGAACATTCAAATGTGCAAAGGTTGAAATTAATGTAGTCCAGAGGATTGATTACATGGTTGCCTTCTTTTAGAGTTGTAGAATTGCATAAAGTTTGTGAAGCATGCCAGTTTGGTAAGTAGGCAAGACAACCCTTCTTGCATGACAGAGAAGTGAGTAGAAAAATACTTGATGTAGTACACACAGATGTTTGGGGGCCAACACATAATGTATATCTTGGTGGCAGCAAATACTTTGTCACATTTATTGATGACTATTCAAGGAAGTTATGGGTATACTTCATGAAGGAAAAGAGTGATGTGTTTGAGCACTTCAAATATTTTAAGGAAGTTGTTGTAAAATCCCTCGTACCTTCCCCATAAGAACCCCTCCTTAAAATTTTTTAATTTTAATTCAAAATTTTTTACCTCTCCCTCTCTCTCCCCGCCAATAGCATGTCAGGGAGAGAGAGAGGGAGAGGAAGTTAAGAGAGTGAGAGGGGGAAAATGCAGCCCCCCAGGTGGAGGGGTGGCAAACATTAGACGGCCGCCTCCCCCCCCCCCCCCCCCCCCCCCTTACCCAACCCCCCCACCATATAAGGGGAATCATCCCCTCCCCTCTTCACCTTCAGCAGCCCCCCCTCCATGTTCAGCAAGCGCCGCCCCCTGGCCGTGATTTCATCCCCCCCCTCCCCGTGATCAGAAAATGCTGTAGAGGGAGAGAGAGAGAGAGAGAGAGAGGGGGAAGTTTTTGAAAGCTTCTTCTTTTTCCCCTCTTAATAAAGGGAGGTTACACACCCCTCCAATATTTTCGAAAATACACCCCTCCCATTCATTATCTTTTCTCCACTCAAGGGGAGGCTGCAAGAATCTACTTACAGTTGCATAGGAGAGTGTGAGAATTCTATCTCTTATACACGCGTCTTTGAGTATGGCCCGAAAGCGTAGTTCCACAAGGATGGTTGGAAACCCCGCAAGTGTGGATGGCGGTTCGAATCAAGATGGTGCCACAACCGCAAATGGTTTATCAGGTATAAATACCACTGGAATCAAGACATCACTCCAAACCCAGGTTGCTCTATTATTAAATTATAGATTATAATTATCATGGTGAAAGTCATATTCACATGCATCACATTAATTATGTGATTGATAATTTCCTAGGTATGAACTTAGTTATGATGTATGTAACAAACAATATAATTTTCGTTGTAAGATGACTTCATAATAGGTGAAATTGATTAGATAATTGCATTGTAAATTACCAAAAACTTCTTGCATAAATTGCATTGCTCCTTGCACAAGTTCTTGCAAAATACATTTCAGGGGACATCAAAAGAGGCAAAGTGCATCTCCATATCGCAAGATGGATTCTAAGGTACATGTAATAAACTACAGAAAATATTAAAGTGCAGCTAGACTCATACAATATTCTCATAAAGTTATAAATATTAGATCATTCAAGAAGGTTATAGATTGTGTAAATAATTACATAGAGGATAACGTTAAGATTGCATGCATAGAAAATACCTTCGCATGTGTGGCATAAAATGTCGTATGGATTATATCAAAATTGTAAGCATTGAAATGAAGGCATGACATTACATTGCGTGCATTAAAGTTGTCGGGAAAATTCAACATTATTTGTAATTTACCAAATGGGACTGAGATCCATGAGTCCCACGTCAAAATCCTTGGTTACTTCAAGAGGGATAGGTAAAAGCTTAGTGCATGTGAGCATTATCAAGAGGGCTTAAGAAGATTGTACTTAAGATGGAGTAGGAACTAATCTAAACAGAATCATCTTGACCAACCATGGTCAAGGGGATAGAAAATCTTGATCAATTAAGATCAAAGATAAAGGTACATAGGTACTTCAAAGGATCTAGGAGATAACCAGCGAGTTGACCAACCGAGGACGACGGGGTCATCCATAATCTATTTTACAAGGAGACCTAAGGTAAGGATAATTAGGGTGGGTAGGGTACAAACCGTAACCCAAAGAAAAAGGGAAAACAAGAAACTTAGCTTGCCAAGCCCTTGGAATCTCGCCCAGTCGCGCTAATGATCAAGGATCGAATGCTGGGAGCATTCAAGAAGAAGGAATCACACCTTAGTAGTTGGTCATACGAGCGACCTTTGAAATGATCGTGATTATACACTTAGGCACATTGTTTCAACTTCTTTGCTCAAGGAACTAATTCAAGGAAAAACACTTAATGCTTCAAGTTAAAAGCCTGGAGGAAGAGGCAGGTTGAGTTACCTCCCGACTGTCTGCCTGGCGGCCCTATCCAAGGGGGGTTGTTAGCTGCACCGGGTACATGGACCGAACCCACCACGGGTGCTGCTTGGAGCAAGAGGACACTTGGGTGCCAAGGGAGGCTCTGGCCATAAATTCCTTGCCTTCGGATCCCACAAAAGAGGCCGACCTGACTCGAGATGGGATCTCGAAGCCCGTGTACTAGTCTACGAGCGGAACTTGGAGTAGCAATCATGTTGATTGCTGGGATAGCCTTCGGGCATGATACTTGATGTATTTAAGGACTATAATAAATAAAGATTAGATATTTGAAAAAGGAACTTTCTTGACATTGTTTTTATGTCAATGCCTAAGTTAAATGAAGGAACCCGTGTTTAAATTGATTAATTAAGGAAGATGCCTTTGCATGTCAAACATAATGTGGTAGGTAATTAGATAACTAAGCAACCCGAGGAAAGTGTGGTGGACATGACTTGGGTCCTATGGAAGGGTGGTCCCGATTAGCTAGGAACTTTTCTCAAAAGACGTGATAACGATGCTGCAATGACCTAGAGTCAGTAGAGTTAGAATCCCGATTTATGTTGTTTTAGGGGAGCAGAATGAGACTATGCCTTATGGGCAGAAACGTTGAGCTTTGCATCCCTCTCGTTTCCCATTCTCCATGAACCAAGTGAAGCATAAATCCGCTTTGACTTTGTTGTTCCTACGCAAAGTGGTTCATTTGGGCTCGATGCTAGCTACTCCCTAGAGACTCGGCTGATAAGAAAGAAACCTTGACTTCAGGTCTCCTAAGTGGAAACGGCCGGATACTTCTACTTCGAGGCAAACTCGAGAAGACTTAGATCACAAACCCTGTGACATTCCTTGCGAGTACCAAGTGACGCTTTCTAGACTCCCCTCCCGATGGGCTGCTAAGACGTGTCCCACAAGTGGTCAAGCGAACACATTACAATTGGTATCAGAGAAAACCAACGAGATCTAAAGATTATAAGGGTATGTAATGGAGAAAAATAAAGGGAATAAGGGGATAAACAGGGGAAGGTGAGTAGAACATAGCACTATTTTCTGTTGAAAACATTTCTTTACTCACTTATGGATGCTGGGTTGTAGAGTCACAAAGCATGGAGCAAATTCTTTGTGTTCTAGGTCATGTACATGATTACAATGCATGCTTAGAATTATCATCAGAGACTTGGCATGATGGATATTCTGGACCGCATCTATAATCCCTCACCTCTGTATGCGGAGCGGAGATGGATGGGAGACTCACGAATATACTATATAGCAGCCCACCAACTCGCGTACCTTCAAACCAACTTGAAGAGAATTAAGTGGATGGATGATTTAAAGATCGTGAAGTTGTTCATCTTTGTCTAAGCTCACGTAAATGCAACCTTGCATGTTATCGGTCGAAAAGTCAAGTAGAACAAGTATGCCTATGAAGAAGTAACTCCGGTGATCTCTACAGAATCAAAGTGCTAGGGCGCTATGAGAAGAATGGGTATGAAAGGAAGGGATACCCTAAGCTTCCAATGACTTACCCTTTCCTAAAAATCCATGACCCCACTCCATATTATTATTCCATCCCTGTAGCCGATTGTAACACAATCCTATTTTTCCCAAACTGATGTATCAATCAGCCTGTTCTACTTATCCAAAATAAATGTACTCAAGGGGTTATGCCTTCATCAATAAATAATACGTTTTACAATTATCTATCTTGATCATAAATGTTAACTGAGGTGTTAAGTGATTAAATCACTTAGCTAAAAAGCTATGCTATTTATATTAATGTAATATGGGAACGTATGATAATATGTTAACATAAAGAATCTTATTGTTCAGGTGCAACCCAAAGCGCATGTTCCAAATCCGACTCCTGTACTAAGTCTAGCTATGGCTCAAGAGAAGAAAATCCTTCTAAAACAAATTAAGGCACCTGAGTTTGATGGCAAGGGAAGGATTGTTCAAGCCGACGTCGAGATCTAGATTGAGTCCATGGAGGACTATTTTGAGGTAGCAGGAACTGCACTTGCTAACCAAGCCATTCTCACCAAACTTAAGCTTATAGGCGAAGCAAGACTTTGGTGGAAACAATGGTGCAGAGACCAAGCGATCTCAGAGGGGACAATCACTTGGGATAATCTCAAGGAAGCTGTGTGAGAGAGGTATTTGCCACTTGTCTACCACACACAAAAGATGAATGAATTCTATGACTTGAAGCAGCTAGGATTATCCCTTGAAGCATATTATTAATAGTTCATTTCACTCATAAAGTATGCATCTCCAATGGATATGACACAGCAGGTGTCAAAATTCTGTGTTGGGTTGAATCCACCCATAAAACTCAATTGGAATCAATGCACCCAACAGACCTACAAGACGCACTCATTCGAGCTGCTTCAATAATACAGGAGGTGCAGACCAAACCAAGGAACAACAGGATTTTGCCTTACAAAGATCAAAATAAGGGAATGAATAAGGCTCAGACTAAGAGAGCACAGGGTCAGAATCACGGCTAAAGAAAGAAAGTTAGGGTCAATAATGTCAACAACTTTGTTCCAACACAAAGCAATGATCGCAACCCACGTTTTTTCCATTGCAAAAAGTCCAGACACTTCAAGAGGGAGTGTCCCAAGCTTAGAAGAGGGCATCACCAAGGGAAATTCGAAGGTCAAAACAAAGCCGCTCATGGCCAAGGAACCACCGTTATGGCCAGAGGGAGAACCTCCACTGTTTCCAACAAGGAACTGGACAATGAAGAAGATCCATCTATGGAAGCTGACATTGAGAGGGAATCGGTTCACGCCACTTTTCACAAGAAGGGTCCGAATTGTCAATTCTTGATGATTAAAACTCCATCAAAATATCAAGGTAAAAGCTTCAAAACCTTGATTGACTGTGGCAGTACACATTTCTTCATCTCACCAATATGTGCAAAAAGATTAGGGATAGCCACGATAGATACACCTACCTTGTGAGATTAGCAAATGGTCGTGAGGTCACTTGTAACAGGCAAACTGCTAAGATGAAATTCCTACTGGGTGGGAAGCAAACTTTTATGAGATTGAGAGTAATGAACCGAGGTGTCCATGCATGTTTACTCGGAATGGATTGGCTAATACCCAATGATGCCACATCCACTATGGGAAGGGCCAAGTCTCCTTTCGAAATTCTTAAGGGGAACTAGTCACGACTCAAGGTGAGGCTGGTAAGCCAAAAATACAGCTGGCAAAAGTAACACCGATAATAAAAGGTGTCATTTGGGCTGACAAATGCTCCTACTACCTTCAACAGGTTAATGCAAGATATCTTTAGGCCCTATCTTGATGACTTCATACTCATCTTTTTTGTGTTGAGATGACAAGCTCAACACATGTGGACATTGATGGTGGATCGCCTGGTTAGATGTGTCCACACATCTACACTTAGCACGTCGGTGGTCATTATGACTCTCACATGGCCACTGACTCACTACTTATTATATTCAGGATGTTACACCTATTTACAACTAGCATAGTTATAGCGCTAGTCGACTAGTGTAGTTGGTTATGCATTGTTTGACTTAGTAGGCTACTTTCCTTTTTGTTGTATCTTATCTATACTTTGTGTACATTGTAAAGTGTGTGGAAGAAGAAGAAGAAATCAGCAAGAAAACGTTTTGGCCTCCATCTCTCTTCTCGTCTCTTGAGTGAGCTTCTCCTTGTGCATTCTGTGTGTGTTTGGCGCAGCATCTTGATCAAGTCCCCCCACCACGCAATTCTTGACATGGTATCAGAGCCAAGCCACTGAGAGGTTGATTTTGAAGGCTGAAGTGAAGGAGAAGAAGCAAGGTTCAAGAAAGCAAGCCATGGGTAAGAAGCTCTCCCATCCTTCCACTCTTTCTCTTGGATAGTGCCTGTGAAGGCACTAGAAGCAGGGCAGAGCAAAAATCTCAGATTGCAGTGAGATTTGCTGTGCATGAAGAGCGCTGTGTATTCTGCTGATAATCCCTTTAGGGCTTACCCGTAGTTATTTTGGGCCCGTTTTAGAGCTGCAAGGTTGTGGAAAACTGTTTCAAGGTACATTGTGACTTCAACTGTATTGACTGAAAGTGGGTGCGCAGGTTATAGATTTCAAATCTGTAAGTTCAAAGGTGTTTACCAGCGAGTAAATACAAGGTTTATCTGCAAACGGGTTGCAGATTGCATGTATTGTTGAGCAGACAGTGAAAAGGGTTGTCTGGTGTATTGCTATGCACTACAGGTCGAGGTTGCAGAAGATTTGCTTGCTGTTTGGTATTAATTTTGTGATAATGGCAGAGAACAGTGGAAGCCTCATCATTGAGAAGCTCGACAAGAACAACTACCCTTCATGGAAGTTCCGTGTCACGAACTTTCTTATTGGAAAAGGCCTCTATGAGTTTATTTTAGGTGAAGAAAAGGAGCCGGAGGTGAGTGATCCTCCAATTGTAGAAGAGACAAAGGCATGAAAGGAATGGAATGCAAAAGACAAGAAGGTCATGTATTGGTTGTCTGCAGTAATTGACAATAATATGCTGGGAAATTTTAGAAATGCAAAGAATTCATATGCAGCTTGGACCATACTTGAAAGTATGTTTTCCATAAATACAAAGGCACGAAAGATTCAACTCAAGCAAGAGTTGAATACATTGAAGAAAGGAAAGATGTCTATCAATGAGTATGCACTGAAGGTAAGGAGCATTGCAGATGCATTGGCAGCAATTGATGCAATGCCCAATGATGATGATTTGGTGTCGTCTACCTTGGGTGGACTTAACAATGAAAAGGCTTGGAAGTCTTTTGTAACTTCCGTATATGTCAGAAAGCCATTTCCAGATTTCGATGAGTTGGTATCCCTTATGATCACTGAAGAGATCAACATATAGAGTGAGACATCTGAAAGAAGTGGTGAACAGGTCCAATCTTTCTACTCCAGTTCAGGAAGGGGACGTGGCAAGTTCTCTTCAAGAGGCCGTGGTATAGGACATGGTAGTGACAACCAGCAAAACAGATTGAGTCAACAATTTGGCGATATGCAGGTTTCAGGAGGTCGTGGTAACTTTAGAGGCAAGGGGAGCTTTAGAGGAAGAGGTGGATGGTAGAACAAAGGTTCTAACAAATCTGGTATTGTGTGTCACTACTCTGGCAAAACAGGTCATATTGCAGCCCAATGCTATGCTAAGAAAGATGATATCCGCAGTGGTAAGTTGCAGCAAGGAAACTATGCATCGTCTTCACGACAGAATGAAGATAAAAATGAACGTCTGTTTGTTATGCAGCATATGCTGAATGCTGTTACAGGAAAGGGAACACATGATGATGTTTGGTATGTTGATTCAGGTGCATCCAATCATATGACCAGCCATGCAGAATGGTTTGGAGAGATGCAGGATTTGCAAAATGCAGGTTATGTGCAGATAGGTGATGATTCATGCCACCCAATTTCACACATTGGAAAAGTTCCCTTGAACTTGCATGATGGTAGGACAAAGAGTCTTTCAGATGTATTACATGTGCCATCTATTACAAAGAACTTGGTATCAATTGGTCAGATGGTAGAGCAAGGGCTGCAAGTTAGATTTAATGTAAAGGGTTGCTTTGTAGAAAACTTCAATGACAAGTGCAGGTTAGTTGCAAAGGGAAGTAGAGTTGGACGTATGTTTACTCTGGATGTTGGAATTCCTACTATGAATCCTGCTATGTATGCTAAAGGAAAAGGTGTTGTTGCAGACATTGAAATTTGGCACAAATGCATTGGACATGCAAATGTTCAAAGGCTAAAATTAATGCAGTCCAAAGGGTTACAAGTTTTCCTACATTTAGAGTTACAGAATTTCATAAGGTATGTGAGGCATGTCAGTTTGGTAAGCAGGCAAGACAACCCTTTTCACATGACAGAGATGTAAGCAGAAATATCCTTGATGTTGTGCATATAGACATTTGGGGGCCTACACAAAATGTATCTCTTGGAGGCAATTCATACTTTTTCACATTCATTGATGATTGTTCTAGAAAGCTATGGGTATATTTTATGAAGGAAAAGAGTGAAGCGTTTGAGCACTTTAGAACTTTCAAGGCTGTAGTTGAAGGAGAAATAGGCTTGAAAGTAAAGTGCTTGAGGTTAGATGGAGGGGGAGAGTACCTCTCAAATGAGTTCAGTAATTTTCTAAGGCCTCATGGGATAAAGAGACAGTTCACATGCAGGTATACCCCACAGCAAAATGGGGTTGCAGAAAGGAAAAACATGCATATTGCAGAAGTTGCACGTGCCTTGATGGCTAAAAAGAATATGCCTAAGCATTTTTGGTCTGAGGCTGTTCATACTGCTATTTATATTATGAACAGAACTCCTAGATTTGCAGTTCATGATATGACCCCCAAATAATGTTTTACAGGTAAGAAGCCTGATGTCTCACACTTGAAAGTGTTTGGTTGCATTGCGTATGTTCATGTGCCAGATGAGTTGCGGAAGAAATTGGATTCAAAGGCTGAAAAGTGTGTCTTTATTGGATACTCTTTAGAGTAGAAAGGGTATCGCTGTTACAACCCTGTCACATGTAAGTTCAGAGTGAGCAGGGATGTCATCTTTGATGAAATGAGCAGTTGGTATGCATCTAGTGGTGATGCATTGGATGATGATGATGATCATGACACTCATGTGTAGGCTGAAAAGCAAGAATCACGAACTCTTAGTGGACTAGAGATATCATCTGGTAGTCCTTGGTCTGGGAGACTAAGGAGTACCTCTACATCTTCAGGTGCATCTAGTAGCACTATAGGTAAAGACAAAGGAAAGAATAAGGTGTCAGATGGCATTGATGCAGTTCTTGATGGAGACTCCAGTGGCTCAGAGAGCTTAGATGATGAGCTTCGTATTCCTTCTGTTAAGACACTAGGTGTACAGAGAGCTCATAATAATGTAAAGGCTCCATTGAGTGATCCGGTGGTACGCAGATCTAGTAGGGTCAGATACCTTGTTAAAAGATTTAGTTTTGAAGGTTATGCAACTCACCATTATGCTTATATGGTGAAACTAGTTGAGGATGTTGAGCCCACATGTTTTGAGGAGGCTGTTGGTCATGCTCATTAGGATGCAGCAATGGATGAGAAGATGGTTGCATTAGAAGCCAATAAGACTTGGGATCTAGTATCATTGCCGAAGGGCAAGAAAGATATTGGATGTAAGTGGGTTTATAAGATTAAGCACAATGCAGATGGTTCTATTAGTAGGTACAAAGCTAGGCTGGTTGCAAAAGGCTATGCCTAGACATATGGCATAGATTATGATGAAACCTTCAGTCCAGTTGCTAGGATGGCAACTATCAGATGTGTGATTGCTTTGGGAGTAGCCAAAGGTTGGAGGTTGCAACAAATGGATGTGAAGAATGCCTTCTTGCATGGTGATTTGCAGGAAGAAGTGTATATGGATCAGCTAGCAGGTTATGAAGATTTAGAGCATTCCACGTATGTGTGCAGGTTGAAGAAGGTGCTCTATGGGCTCAAGCAAGCACCTAGAGCATGGTCTGACAAGATCAGAGAGTATCTTGTCAATATTGGCTTTTATGTTTCTTATGTTGATCACTCACTTTATGTGAGAAAGGGAGATGCAGGTTTGGTCATCATAGTCATCTATGTGGATGACTTGATTATTACAGGTGATAGTGATAGTGGGATTGCTGAAGTCAAGGATTTTTTGAAGAAGAAGTTTGAGATGAAGGATTTAGGTGAGCTAAGATACTTCCTTGGCATTGAGGTGATCAGATGTGATGATGGTATATGGCTATCTCAAAGATAATATGGCTTGGATATGTTGTCCAAAGTATGGTATGACAGCAGGCAAACCACTTTTAGTCCCGTTGGAGCAGAATGTAAAGTTGAGTGCTGATGTTGGGAATGAGATAGAAGACCCTACTATGTTCAGGAGGATAGTGGGGAGTTTGATCTACATGACTATTACAAGGCCAGACTTGAGCTACGCTGTTGGTCTTGTGAGTCAATTTATGCAAGTACCTAGAAAGCCACATTTGGATGCAGTCAGACGCATATTGAGATATGTGAATTCCATATTACATTATGGACTTTTCTATGAGGCAGGTACATATGTACAAGTGTTTGGATACATAGATGTAGATTGGGCTGGTAGTATGGCTGATAGAATATCTACCAGCAGATACATGTTCTCTCTTGGTAGTGCAACAGTTACTTGGAGCAGAAAAAAGCAATCTACAGTTGCTTTGTCAAGTATAGAGGCTGAGTATAGAGGTGCTGCTGTTGCAGCATGTGAGGTAGTATGGTTGCAAAAGTTATTGGCTGATTTAGATGTGCAGATAGAAGGTCCAGTTGTCATTTATTGTGACAACATGAGCAGTATACAGTTGGCTAGGAACCCTGTGTTCCATGCCATGACAAAACATATTGAGGTACACTACCACTTTGTGAGAGAGAAGGTACTAGCAGGTGAGATTGACTTGGTGTATGTCAGCACACAGGATCAGATAGCTGACATCTTTACAAATGCATTGGGTACAGAGAAGCTTCAAAAGTTTCGAAGCTTACTTGGAGTTGTAGAGATGCAGTTGAGCTTGAGGGGGAGTGTTGAGATGACAAGCTCACCACATGCAGACATTGATAGTGGACCAACTGGTTAGATGGGTTCACACATCTACACTTAGCACGTCAGTGGTCATTATGACTCTCACATGGCCACTGACTCACTACTTATTATATTCAGGTTGTTACACCTATTTACAGCTGGCATAGTTATAGCGCCAGTCGACTAGTGTAGTTGGTTATGCATTGTTTGACTTAGTAGGCCACTTTCCTTTATGTTGTATCTTATCTATACTTTGTGTACATTGTAAAGTGTGTGGAAGAAGAAGAAGAAATCAGCAAGAAAACGTTTTGGCATCCATCTCTCTTCTCGTCTCTTGAGTGAGCTTCTCCTTCTGCATTCTGTGTGTATTCTGCGCAGCATCTTGAGCAAGTCCCCCCACCACGCGATTCTTGACATTTTGACGATACCTTAGTCTACTCAAAACAGGGAAAGGATCATGAACCCTAGCTTTGCATTGTTCTTGAAATAATGAGAGCACACAAGCTTTATGCCAAGAAAAAGAAGTGCGCATTTTTCAAGCGATAGATTGAATATCTAGGATTCATTGTATCATCAGAAGGAATTTTAGTAGATCCAGTAGAGACATTCCGGAATGGCCAACACCAACTTTTGTTAAAGAAATACATAGTTTTCTTGGGTTAAAAGGGTGGTATAGAATTTTCATCAAAGGTTATGCCTTGGTTGCAGCACCTCTGACTGATCTACTAAAGAAGAAAGTAGCAATTGTATGGTCACCTACTGAACAGACCAATTTTGACATACTAAAGCAAATCTTAGTATCATCACCCATCCTAAAACTTCCTGATCTTAGTAAGGAGTTTGAAGTGGTAACTAATGCTAGTGCACTTGCTTTAGGATGTGTACTTATGCAAGAAGGTCATCCTATAGCATATTCTTCAAGAAAATTGAAGAGCCATGAAAGGAATTATGCTACACATGACCTAGAGTTGTTGGGTGTCATCCATGCTCTCAAACTTTGGAGAAATTATTTGCTGGGTAACAAATTTTCCTTAGTAACGGACACAAGAGTCTTAAATAGATTTTCACCCAGAATGACCTCAATATGAGGCAACGTCGATGGATCAAAGTGCTAGAAGAATATTATTTTGAAATCAAATATAGGCCTGGAAAAGAGAATGTAGTTGCCGCTACACTCAATCATAAGGCATTTCTAAATTCTCTTATTTTGCAAGATCCATCAACAGCAAGGTCTCTAGCCACAAAAGTATCAATGCCAAACAACCCGATTCTTGAGCTAGCAAAAGAAGGGCCATATCATGACCCAATTTATCAAAAAATGCTAAGGGAGATCCCCATCAAGGATCAGGACCCAAAGCTAAAGACGAAGTATCAAGAATTCTCCATCAATAGTGGACTTGTCTACTTTTAGACAAGATTATGTATCCATGCAAGCCAAACTCTCAAGCATAAGATACTTTGGGAAGCCCATGACTCCCCTTTCTCAGGGCATCCTAGTTATGCCAAGACCCTTAATAAGATCAGGAAGAGCCATTATTGGGAAAGGCTCAAGGGAGAGGTACTCAAATATATCATGGAATGTTTGTCTTGTCAACGCATTAAGGCAGAGCATGTTAAAATTCCTGGGAAATTGTAACCACTTGACATTCCACAAATGAAATGGGAGTTCATTAGTATGGACTTCATTATTGGCTTACCCCAAGTTTAGGGAGGATATAAATCTATTATGGTTATAGTAGATATGCTCACCAAGGTTGCACATCTCATCCCTGTCAAGACGAACTATAAAGCTTCGGACATCACAAGATTATTCATCAAGGAAATATTCAAACTTCATGGGTTACCTAGAAGAATCATTAGTGATCATGACTCTCTTTTCACATCACACTTCTGGAGGGCTATCTTTGAGGCTATTGGAACTCAACAGTACAGCTTACCATTCTCAAACTGATGGTAAAAAAAAACGAGTCAATCAAGTCATTGAAGATATGCTTAGGGCATACTGCTATCGTGAACCCAAAAAGTGGATTCAATACTTACCACTGGTTGAGTTTGCCTACAATGCTTCTTACCAACAGAGTATTCAGATGACCCCTTTCCAAGCATTGTATGGGCATGATTGTCGTATCCCTTTAAACTTATTGGATCCAAATTTGAGGGTAGAAGCTTCAAGACAAATGGTGGAAGACATGGATGATCAAATCAAATCAATAAGACAAGACATTCAAGCTACCAAGGATAGATAGAAGGCTTACGCTGACTTGAAATGACAAGACAGATCCTTCATTGACTGGCCAAAGACCAAGCCACTTTTAACCCGGATGTCAAGTCAACTCCTAAGAGTTGTTGCACTGTATAGGTGATATTGATAACTAATTTCTATGATTTGTACTAGCCTTCCTCAATAGTTACGACACTCGTTTGTAGTAGTCCAACTATAGATATCTAAACTCCAGTAAACATACTTAATCTCACACTTCGTTTCTTTTCAACCTTTTTCAGCTAGGTCTTTATATTGGGCACTAAAACACTGACCTAGGATAACTATAGTTTCCCTCCATCTTTCAGGAGCGGCTCCTTATAAAATTTTCCTGCCATACTAGTGGCGGTTTTTCCAGGAAGCTTTGATGTTTGACTTTAAGAAGTTTATTTCATGGTGTAGATCCCTTGGATCTATTTGAATACCCCCATTTAAATTTCCTTTTATATTTCTCTTCTCCAACTGATTAGAATTAATTTATTTTATTTATTAAATAACAGCAAACATTTAAATCAAAGCATCTAACGTTCTAAAAACCCATAAACTTTAATCCCTTGATAAACGTTTCTCCACTCCGTACTGCAATTTCGTTGTTGCTTTTTAGTATTTGAATACTTAATTTGTTTTGACAGTATGACATCCTTTCCTTCTTTCTCTTCACTGAATATCAATCAGGATAAAAATAGGCACTCTCTCTCTCCACTCTAGTGATAAACACATACATAATTCATTTTAAATCCCTATATTTCCGTTTAATTTATCAGTTAGTCCTAGTGGCCCTCCACTCTTAATCACAATCATCAGATGGCTTCTTTTTAATATTAAAAAAATGTAGATCTTAAATATGGATGCTGAGGCTTTCCCTCATGCCATCAAATAATTATTTTATTACATTTTTTATATTTGTTAATTAAATTTAAGGTTATAATTTTCTTATCATTGGCAAATATCATAAAATACTATTTCATCTCTCATTTCTCACCCATCCCTGTGTTATTGAGTAGTACACCACGTATCGTTTTATTTACTTAAAATAAAAACACCATGTTCATGTAAATGTTATTTCAATAAAAAATAATTAAACTGATGTTTCTTTTCATCTTAAAGCTTACAAAAACTCATAGCAATCAAGAATTATCTTTTCAGCTTTTCATATAAAGATCCATATTTTTATTGATAGAGAATATTTTTTATTTAAATGTAAATTGCTATTTTGCTTTAAAAATAACTATTTTTGAATTTTTAAATATATATAAACCATCTTTAAAATTTTTGATAAAAATTCAGTAAATATTCTGAGTCATAACCTTTATAGAAAAAATATCACAACTTATAAATTTTCAATCAGCCATTTTATAAAAATTTATTTGTGTCATTTTGAAATCATTTTAAAGCACCTTTAACAGTTTTTTGATTTTTAAAATAAAAATAAGACCTACATAAATTTTAAAAACTATCTAGAGTTGAAATTGAGATTCAATGGCATTTTGTAAAAATTCCAAACTAAAGAAATATTTATGTAAAATTATTTTTTTAATGTTAAACAAGTTAAGGCACTTACGTAAAGTATGAGATTCGTAATTGCGTCTCTTGGGAGCCATGTCCTTTGTAGTCCAGCAAAGGGGAGTCTATCCAATCGTTCCCAATGGTGAGCTCATCATTTTCCCTCTCCCAAGAGATCAATTGGTCAATTGCATTGTTGCCATGGAAAAGCCACTTGTAACTCTTTTAAGACTTAATCTTAATTAAGTCCAAACATACGAGCTTAGCTTCCATGGTTTTATGTTGATGACTAAGAGAGAAGAGAAGAGAAAGGCTCCAAGATGGAGGTAGAAGGAGAAGACATGGTAATGGCTATGGAATAGGCATGGGCTTCAATTCTCTCTTCTTGCTCTCTCCAACTTCAATTGTTTCTTCAAATCCTCTTACTTGGATGGCTTGAATTGATGGCACTTCCTTCAGGATGATAGTGTCCCCTTCTTGATGATGGCACCCTTCTCTCCCTTTAGTTTGCTCTCTCTCCCTCTTTATAGGATGATACCCCCTCCTCTCTTTCTCATGACTCTTCAACTTCCACTAACTCATCCCCTTCCTCTTCTCCAATTGGCTTTTGGACTTCCTCTCCCTTTCCTCTTCCTCTTCCAGTTAGTCTTTTCCCATTCTCCCTCTCTTCATCTCCCACTATGATGTGCCCCCTAGGATGAGGGCGCCCTCTCCTTGGTCATAACCTCTTCAAATCCACATGCAACATTTTTTCTTTTAGTTATGGTTTTTTTTAAAAAAACTCATTTCCTAACTTTTAGAACCATAACACATAAAAGAACATCCCCCCTTCTCTTTCAACTAGCATCCTCTCTTACATAAATTTTTTTTTGTTAGGCTAAAATGTTAGCTACTTTTCCACTTTCATTATACGACTAACCTCTCTTGCATTTTTGCCTATCAGGTTGCCATTATCAAAATGTTTCCCCTCCTTGCTCATATTAACTCAAATACTCATGGTTCCACTAATTAAAAAAATCCCTTCTGATTAGATAAAACTATCGAATTCTATTTGGTATTTTCCTAAGTCCACCCTCTAGCACAAAAAATCCTTTGAACTAGGATTTTCCACTTGTCGGACTACAGAGACACGTCCTCCAAAGACGAAATTACAATCGCATCTGCATTAAATTAATGCGAAAATTTGGTAACAATGTGTCAATTGTATAGAATATTGCTAAAAAGTTTTGCAATGCTAGGCATTGTTTCTAGGTGTTGTCATTTCTCCCCCACTTAATTGCGAAGTGTCCTCACGAGCACATCTTCATCACGAACATTCAGCATCACGAACACTGCTACGCAACTTCAAGAAAAAATATACTCTCCCACACTTAATTGCGAAGTGTCCTCGCGAGCACAGCTACAAAATCTGCAAAACCACACATGGACAACTAGTAGACACTGCAAAGGTAGAAAAATACTGATTGGTGTCATAGTAAAACGCAAACAATACAAACATGTCAAGGAAATTATGTAAAAACTAGTGCAAACTAACATTCCCCTTACTCACTCTGCCCAGTAAAGTGCATAACAGAGCGTCATCCATTGCATAGAATATACCAACTAGAAAGCTATCTAGAGCCGCTAAACAACAATAATCCCTCTAGGCAATAAATTGCCACACTACTATCCTACTAGAAATATTGCTTCTGAAATAGCGTCACTGATAAGGTCCATGCCTATCAAAGAACCCAAACAAGGCAATCCAATACTACAATACCAAATAGGACTCCTATGGTTTAACTGCTAACCCTCCATGTTCTACTAGAACAACCAGTAAATGGTCCCTAACTCCAAACTTTCCTGATTTTCTTTAGAATAACTTTTTTTTTGTTTTGTTTTTGGATTTTTTAAAAAAATTCAAAAGAGTATATATATTTATTCTCCTTCCTAAAAGGTTCCACCCCAAAGAGATACAAGGCATCGGACGCAGGGCACCCGTCAAGGAAATCCCTATAGCCTACCAGGACCTTAGAGGCGATGGTTATCTTCTTTTGGTTTTTTTTTTTCAACCCTGCAGTCTCAAGGCTTTTTTTTTTCATTTCTTTCTTTTTATTTTTATTCTTTGTCTTTTTAGAAGAATAAATAGATCGACTCTCCCGAACTTAATTTATTATTATTACTTTAGTTTTGAATCTCGTGACTTATAGGAATGACTAGAAGGCTAGGAATACATCACCAAATTGAACTTTCAAACATTTTAGCTCAACAGCGTCGCACGAGGAATCTAATCTAGCACATAATATCAGTCACCTTGCCTAGGCAAATGACAAACAAAGATACTCACCAACTCAGCATCTCTCTTCCACTCTACTCCTAATCAAAATTTCGTGGAGAGAACCTTGTTATTCAGCTACCCCACATCGCTAAAAAGCAACAAAAAGTCTGGGAAAACTCGATTGGATTCCTAATTAGACATCCATACAATGGAATTCACTATGTCATGCACACATATCACCCCCTTTTAAGCACTCCTTGGTACTAAGTCCCATCCCATGTGAGAGGACTCTCATATAGACTAAATTGTTTATGTATCTTTTAGTGTATATATGTTCTAAATGTTTTATGTTCCTTCTGTAATTACTTAGGTTGTGAAATCTCTAAATTATTTCAATCAAGTTATAGAGATTGCTACTGTCCTTTATTTCAAACGAATGTAAATAGATAGATTAGATATGAAACAACCTGTTATGAATGTTGACGTGGTGGCTCCAAAATAATGCGAGAATAAACATGTAGTGGTTCACAAATTTGCAAAAATCATTAAACCTGCACAGAACGCAACCACTAACCACTAAACCATTAATAGGTTAGCTCAATAAAGAATGAAACTCCTTTAGAAACTGGCCACCGAGTCAAACTCCCATGTAATAAGTTCCTAGCACTGAAGGAGTATCCCGACCGTGCGTGCAACTAACTACCTAACCAGGTGAAGACTAACTAAGCTAAGGTGCGCAAAAACCTAAAATATGAAGTTAACAACAAATCAAAAGTTTTTTTAAAAGGATTATTTGGTACGTTTTTTTTTTAAATCACTCTTTTTAAATAATGATACGGCTTTTGTCTATTGCTCATAGAGCGCTTAAGAGAATAATATAGCCAAGGAGCAGTAGTCAAGTTTTTCTCTTGCAATCCAATTTCAGAAATAGCCAGAGGTTTACTTCTTGTATAAAATTCATTTGTTTGCCCACATTCCACTGAGCATTTCCTAGGAATAGGCGATATTCGTTCCATTTATTGTACATCATTTTTAAATTTAGATTCTTGCTCTTCTAAATACATCTCTAGAAGTGAAATTTCTTCTAGATACCGCCTCTCCCTAAATTGGAATTCAGACTTTTCTTTTTGTTACTCCGCAATTTTATTCATTGCTTCATTCACAGCTTTCATTGGTGCCTCACATTCTATTTCCAAAGTCTCATTTAAATCATTGATTATCCTATCATAATTACCATGGCATTCATTAAAAGTATGTGCAAATCTATTTAAAGCTGGAGATGGGTCATCTCTATCATCATGAAATATTGGCTGTTGTAAAGGTTTGCAACCATTCCTTTTTCTTCTTTCTCTTTCTTTCTTTTCTAACTGATGATAGTAAGATCTTTTAGCAACAACTGGAAGTTGTTCGAACAATTGGAAGTTGTTCGAACCCAAAAGGCAGAATATCTAACTCATAAGGAAATGTTGTAACTAAACTCTCCTCAGGTTCGTCATGATCATTCTCAATAGTATTGACTTTCTCCATAGAGGAGCTTATTGAAACTTCATCTAGGTCTGATGTTTCTGCCTCATTCTCCCCCTCCTTTTCTAAGTCATTAGGGGAAAAGATTTCCGATCTGTTATATGCAAAAAATGCATCTCCAAGGTCACCTTCTTCCTTATTTTTACCAAATCCAGGACATGCATCAAAAAATGAATCATTCAAATCATTGAATTCATGGATTACATCCACAGGATATTTATCCGCCTTTGCTGAAACCATTAAACAGTCTAGGGTTGTATCTTTCGAGGTAGACCACCAGCGAGTAATATCACTATCAGAATCATTGTCTGATGAAAAATTAATAGCATATTCACCAATACCCACTTGTTCTGCTTTGCTAGGCTGATGCACAATATTAACCTCTAATTTTTCTGCTTTTTCTGGTTGTTTTGTTTTAAATAACCAAGCATAAGGCCCTTCGTTATCGGTCCTCTCTACTTCTGAATCATAGAATTCACTATTGGACTTTTCATCCATCTCACTAATCTTGGAGTTGGGGTTACAACGATTGTGCACAAACCATAGTTCTACTAGCAACACATTTTAGGCTAATAGACGTAGTAGAAATAAATACAATTAGTGTATTATACCACTTCGATTGGTATTATCGCAGCTCTTACCGAACCTTTAGAAGAGTGGTCTGGGATGATGTGCTGCCTTGGATACGTGTGTCTAGAGGTTTAAAAATTACTTTTGATACAAAAGACGTTAGAGAGGTTGCTAAGATCTTGAGCTTAATCCCCAAGCAAGAAGAAAAGTTGCGTTATGGGGACATAGACCCAGAGTTGCCGACTATATTGAATCTTCTAAGCGCGCATACAAGCGAAAACCTAATTTTATAGCTTCAAATAAATCGTGTGTAATGTTGGAGTATCATAGTAAGAGTTAGTTTTGTAATCGTGGATGAATTCAGAAGAGAGACAGAGGTAGCAAAACGAAGCTAGAGATCAGCGAGCTAGAGAACGAGCGGTGCGACAGAGGCTTGGTTATTAGAAAGGCTTGAGAGGGTCAATGCATTACTAAACTTAGGGATAGACGCTGTGTCTAATTCAAACGTAGAATCCTTAGAGCCTAACATATCATTTGATAGAACACCATCAAAGGAAAGTGAAGCAGCTTCATACCAGTGGGATCGAGTGGTTTCAAGCACTGATAGTGCCACTGAGGTAAAGAGTACACAAAGTGAGAGCATGGAAAGTGAAGCTAATGCCATTATAGGGAGTAATGAATCTACACTTAGTTCGAAGTTAGAATCTACTTTTGGGTTAAATTACTTATTTAATGCACCAAAAGAACCCTTGTGGATAGATAGAGTGACAAATCTGGGATTACGTTCTTTGTTCCGTATTCCCCGTCAAGGAGAGCAATCAAGAGCCGTATATGACTTTGGACTAAGGTCCTTATTTAGAGAATCCAAGGGACCCATGTGGTCTGACTCTATTTTAGATTTTGGACTAGGAACACTATTTAAGAAAACAATGGCTCGAAACCTAGTCAGATTAGCTGACTTTACGCAATTTGGGGGACTGTGGGATGAAGATCCCGATGCCCATTCGCAAAGATTTGAGGTTACCTGTGTCGCCAACGAGATAATAGACGACAACCAAAAGCTTCATATTTTCCCTGCAACATTAAAAGATGAAGTAGCGAGGTGGTATGGGAACCTGGATGCTCAACATAAAGGAACCTATGCTGCCTTATCAAGAGTTTTTCTCGAAAAATTTAGGCGACAAGGTTTTCAAGATAGATTGGCTCTACAATTGGATTATTTATCCCAAGGGGCAGCTGAAAGTGTCGAACATTACATTGAGCGTATGGAGACAATTATACGAAAGATGAATCCAGCTCCTAACGATCCCACACAAAAGTGTAAATTTATTGATGGGCTTAATCCTGAAGTTCATCAGCATGTTAGTTTACAATGACCAGCCACACTAGCAGATGCTAAAACACATGCCAGATGGTGGGAAGAAGTGCATCTTAGTCAACAACGACGGAGGGATTTATTCAAAGAACCTCGGATGGAATATCCGAGCACTTTAGGTGGGGTACCTAAGAACGTGTCTTATGTGACCATTCCCTTAAATCCATCGGCAACTGCATATTTCCAATGTATCAAGTGTACCTTTAAATCCGTACACTTCAATTCCAGCCTATATGATGCAGACAGGGATACCCTCTATGCCTCAACCTCAATCCCCTCTTGATGAAGCAAAAGTAGCAGATATTATTGCAAAATCTTTGGGAAAGTTGAAGGAGGAAATCATGGGTGCAGTACAAGCACCCTTGAAAGAAATTTATTCAATAACAACATGAGGTTCTAATGCGCAACAGCCTTCGAGCAGCTCGACCTTAAACCCACCTAGATCAAATATCTGGTGTGGTAAGTGTCATGGTTATGGCCATGTGGCTACTGAATGTCCGACGCCTTCGCGATTAATGCTTGATCATCCTCCATTTTGTACTTTTTGTCTAAAAACAGGTCATTTAGAAACAAATTGTTGGCACAAGATTGGCCAACAACAAGAACAAGATCGTTCGATGCAAACAAATTACAATTACATGGATCGTAATAATATTACTTATGAGATCGGGCCACCCAATCAACCTTTCAGGCCCCGTGGATTGCCTACCCAAGGCAGACCTCCAGTGCCACGAAACAATTATAATAGTGATGGAAACCAAGGAAGAAATTCTCATTTTAGGAGAAACAATGGTAACTTTCGTAACCCAATGGGCCAGAGTGGACAACAAACGCCTAGAGGACCAGTAATTTGTTATCAATGCCAACAAGAAGGTCATATAGCTACTTATTTTCCAAATGCACGGAAAAATTAGGACTATACTCCCCTTTGTAGGAGGTGTAGCGGTGAAGGGCATCATGAAGAGAATTGCCCTAAGCGAGAGGATAATAAAAATAATGATAGGGGTAAACAAGTTTCTAATGAACCCTCAACCTCATCCGCAAATTTAGTTGAAGTAGAAACAACAAGGCAAGATATTGGGTTTAGGTCTAAATTCATACCACGTAGGGTGACCTTTAAGGCTGACCCCATGATTGGTGTTGTTACTGGAGCACAAAAGCAACAACAAAAGGAGCATGGTCTAGAGGAAGGAAGTCCCCAATCAAAAGAAGCCGTGAAGAATAAATCTAAGGACATAGATCCTAACATAGAGCTACCTGAATCGAATTCTCCTCAGCAGTCTTCAGACTATCCGTTATTACCCGTGCCACTAGCAAATCCTAAGATTCAGTTGGGGGTGGCTCCTTTTCCTGAAAGACTTGTACCTCCAAAAGAAGGGAGTAAAGAGCAAGCGGAAACACTGAATAAGGCCTATGATCTTTGGGCAGCATTGGAGGAAATAAACTTAACAATTAATCTCAGGCAGCTGCTTGAAGTAGCGCCTATATGTCGAAGGCAGCTTTATCATAAGCTAGTTCGACGTAGGAGGAAAAGGATTGAGACTAACACTTCTAAAGTAATTGCAAATGCATCCAAAAGGAGAACGACTAAGGAAGTAAAAATAGTAGATTTATTTGTGGATCCAGGAGCACCAGTTATAGACACTACCATCAATGGACATTTGCTGAGTGAAGTACAATTGGATGGTGGTTCAGCTTTAATGACAGACCAAACGATGCAAGAATTAGGTTTGAAGAATTTAGAAACTACTCATATAGTTTTACGTATGGCTGATCAAAGGAAAGTGACTCCTTTGGTGTTACTTTGCAACGTGGAATCTGTAATTGCTGGACTAGAATTTCATGTAAATTACTTAGTAGTTCGCTCATTGTCGAATATCTCTTCATATTCTGTGTTGCTGGGTCGACCTTAGTTGTACCAAGCAAGGTGCACTCAGGATTGGTATAAAGGTTATATTGTGATTGGTCCTCGAAGTGATAGGGTCAAGATTCAAGTTACCACAAAAGGGTTTTTGAGGGAGTGAGGAGATGAAATAGTTAGTGAGATGGATGAAAAGTCCAATAGTGAATTCTATGATTCACAAGTAGAGAGGACCGATAACGAAGGGCCTTATGCTTGGTTAGTTAAAAAACAATGACCAGCAAAAGCAGAAAAATTAGAGGTTAATATTGTGCATCAGCCTAGCAAAGCAGAACAAGTGGGTATTGGTGAATATGCTGTTAATTTTTCATTAGACAATGATTATGATAGTGATATTACTCGCTGGTTGTCTACCTCGGAAGATACAACCCTAGACTGCTTAATGGTTGTAGCAAAGGAGGATAAATACCCTATGGATGTAATCCATGAATTCAATGATTTGAATGATTCATTTTTCGATGCATGTCCTGGATTTGGTAAAAATGAGGAAGAAAGTGACCTTGGAGATGCATTTTTTGCATATAACAGATCGGAAATCTTTTCCCCTAATGACTTAGAAGAGGAGGGGGAGAATGAGGCAGGAACATTAGACTTAGATGAAGTTTCAGTAAGCTCCTCTATGGAGGAAGTCAATACTATTGAGAATGATCATGACGAACTTGAGGAGAGTTTAGTTACAACATTTCCTTATGAGTTAGATATTCTGCCTTTTGGGTTCGAACAACTTCCAGTTGTTCGAACAACTACATTTGTTGCTAAAAGATCTTACTATCATCAGCTAGAAAAGAAAGAAAGAGAATGAAGAAAAAGGAATGGTTGCAAACCTTTACAACAGCCGATATTACATGATGATAGAGATGACCCATCTCCAGCTTTAAATAGATTTGTGCAGACTTTTAATGAATGCCATGGTAATTATGATAGGATAATCAATGATTTAAATGAGACTTTGGAAATAGAACATGAGGCAGCAGTGACAGCTGTGAATGAAGCAATGAAGAAAATTGCAGAGTTACAAAAAGAAAAGTCAGAATTCCAATTTAGGGAGAGGCGGTATCTAGAAGAAATTTCACTTCTAGAGATGTATTTAGAAGAGCAAGAATCTAAATTTAAAAATGATGTACAACAAATGGAACGAATATCGCCTATTCCTAGGAAATGCTCAGTGGAATGTGGGCAAACAAATGAATTTTATACAAGAAGTAAACCTCTGGCTATTTCTGGAATTGGATTGCAAGAGAAAAACTTGACTACTGCTCCTTGGATATATTATTCCCTTAAACGCTCTATGAGCAGTAGACAAAAGCCGTATCATTATTTAAAAAGAATGAATTTTTAAATAAAAAAAACGTACCAAATAATCCTTTTAAAAAAACTTTTGATTTGTTGTTAACTTCATATTTTAGGTTTTTGTGCACCTTAGCTTAGTTAGTCTTCACCTGGTTAGGTAGTTAGTTGCACGCACGGTCGGGATACTCCTTCAGTGCTAGGAACTTATTACACGGGAGTTTGACTAGGTGGCCAGTTTCTAAAGGAGTTTCATTCTTTATTGAGCTAACCTATTAATGGTTTAGTGGTTAGTGGTTGCGTTCTGTGCAGGTTTAATGATTTTTGCAAATTTGTGAACCACTACATGTTTATTCTCGCATTATTTTGGAGCCGCCACGTCAACATTCATAACAGGTTGTTTCATATCTAATCTATCTATTTACATTCGTTTGAAATAAAGGACAGTAACAATCTCTATAACTTGATTGAAATAATTTAGAGATTTCACAACCTAAGTAATTACAGAAGGAACATAAAACATTTAAAACATAAATACACTGAAAGATACATAAACAATTTAGTCTATATGAGAGTCCACTCACATGGGATGGGACTTAGTACCAGGGAGTGCTTAAAAGGGGGTGATGTGTGTGCATGACATAGTGAATTTCATTGTATGGATGTCTAATTAGGAATCCAATCGAGTTTTCCCTGGACTTTTTGTCACTTTTTAGTGATGTGGGGTAGTTGAATAACAAGGTTCTCTCCACGAAATTTTGACTAGGAGTAGAGTGGAAGAGAGATGCTGAGCTGGTGAGTATCTTTGCTTGTCATTTGCCTAGGCAAGGTGATTGATATTATGTGCTAGATTAGATTCCTCGCGCGACACTGTTGAGCTAAAATGTTTGAAAGTTCAATTTGGTGATGTATTCCTAGCCTTCTAGTCATTCCTATAAGTCACGAGATTCAAAACTAAAGTAATAATAATAAATTAAGTTCAGGAGAGTCGATCTATTTATTCTTCTAAAAAGACAAAGGATAAAAATAAAAATAAAGAAAGGAAAAAAAAAACGCCTTGAGACTGCAGGGTTGAAAAAAAAAAAAAAAACCAAAAGAAGATAACCATCGCCTCTGAGGTCCTGGTAGGCTATAGGGATTTCCTTGATGGGTGCCCTGCGTCCGATGCCTTGTATCTCTTTGGGGTGGGACATTTTGGGAAGGAGAATAAATATATATACTCTTTTGAATTTTTTTAAAAAAATCCAAAAACAAAACAAAAAAAAAAGTTATTCTAAAAAAAATCAGGAAAGTTTGGAGTTAGGGACCATTTACTGGTTGTTCTGGTAGAACATGGAGGGTTAGCAGTTAAACCATAGGAGTCCTATTTGGTATTGTAGTATTGGATTGCCTTGTTTGGGTTCTTTGATAGGCATGGACCTTATCAGTGACGCTATTTCAGAAGCAATATTTCTAGTAGGATAGTAGTGTGGCAATTTATTGCCTAGAGGGATTATTGTTGTTTAGCAGCTCTAGACAGCTTCCTAGTTGGTATATTCTATGCAATGGATGACGCTCTGTTATGCACTTTAGTGGGCAGAGTGAGTAAGGGGAATGTTAGTTTGCACTAGTTTTTACATAATTTCCTTGACATGTTTGTATTGTTTGTGTTTTACTATGGCACCAATCAGTATTTTTCTACCTTTGCAGTGTCTACTAGTTGTCCATGTGTGGTTTTGCAGATTTTGTAGCTGTGCTCGCGAGGACGCTTCGCAATTAAGTGTGGGAGAGTATATTTTTTCTTGAAGTTGCGTAGCAGTGTTCGTGATGCTGAATGTTCGTGATGAAAATGTGCTCTTGAGGACACTTCGCAATTAAGTGGGGGAGAAATGACAACACCTAGAAACAATGCCTAGCATTGCAAAACTTTTTAGCAATATTCTATACAATTGACACATTGTTACCAAAATTTCACATTAATTTAATGCATATGCGATCGTAATTTCGTCTTTGGAGGACATGTCTCTGTAGTCCGACAAGTGGAAAATCCTAGTTCAAAGGATTTTTTGTGCTAGAGGGTAGACTTAGGAAAATACCAAATAGAATTCGATAGTTTTATCTAATCAGAAGGGATTATTTTTTATTAGTGGAACCATGAGTATTTGAGTTAATATGAGCAAGGAGGGGAAACATTTTGATAATGGCAACCTCATAGGCAAAAATGCAAGAGAGGTTAGTCGTATAATGAAAGTGGAAAAGTAGCTAACGTTTTAGCCTAATAAAAAAATATTATGTAAGAGAGGATGCTAGTTGAAAGAGAAGAGGGGATGTTCTTTTATGTGTTATGGTTCTAAAAGTTAGGAAATGAGTTTTTAAAAAAAAACCATAACTAAAAGAAAAAATGTTGCATGTGGATTTGAAAAGGTCATGACTAAGGAGAGGGCACCCTCATCCTAGAGGGCACATCATAGTGGGAGATGAAGAGAGGGAGAATGGGAAAAGAATAACTGGAAGAGGAAGAGGAAAGGGAGAGGAAGTCCAAAAGCCAATTGGAGAAGAGAAAGGGGAGGAGTTAGTGGAAGTTGAAGAGTCATGAGAAAGAGAGGAGAGGGTACCGTCCTATAAAGAGGGAGAGAGAGCAAACTAAAGGAAGAGAAGGGTGCCATGAGACTGCAGGGTTGAAAAAAAAAAAACAAAAGAAGATAACCATCGCCTCTAAGGTCCTGGTAGGCTGTAGGGATTTCCTTGACGGGTGCCCTGCGTCTGATGCCTTGTATCTCTTTGGGGTGGGACCTTTTGGGAAGGAGAATAAATATATATACTCTTTTGACTTTTAAAAAAAATTCCAAAAACAAAACAAAGAAAAGTTATTCTAAAACAAATCAGGAAAGTTTGGAGTTAGGGATCATTTACTAGTTGTTCTAGTAGAACATGGAGGGTTAGCAGTTAAACCATAGGAGTCCTATTTGGTATTGTAGTATTGGATTGCCTTGTTTGAGTTCTTTGATAGGCATGGACCTTATCAGTGACGCTATTTCAGAAGCAATATTTCTAGTAGGATAGTAGTGTGGCAATTTATTGCCTAGAGGGATTATTGTTGTTTAGCGGCTCTAGACAGCTTCCTAGTTGGTATATTCTATGCAATGGATGACGCTCTGTTTTGCACTTTAGTGGGCAGAGTGAGTAAGGGAAATGTTAGTTTGCACTAGTTTTTACATAATTTCCTTGACATGTTTGTATTGTTTGTGTTTTACTATGACACCAATCAGTATTTTTCTACCTTTGCAGTGCCTACTAGTTGTCCATGTGTGGTTTTGCAGATTTTATACCTGTGCTCGCGAGGACGCTTCACAATTAAGTGTGGGAGAGTATATTTTTTCTTGAAGTTGCGCAGCAATGTTCATGATGCTGAATGTTCATGATGAAGATGTGCTCGTGAGGACACTTCGCAATTAAGTGGGGGAGAAATGACAACACCTAGAAACAATGCCTAGTATTGCAAAACTTTTTAGCAATATTCTATACAATTGACACATTGTTACCAAATTTTCACATTAATTTAATGCAGATGCGATCGTAATTTCGTCTTTGGAGGACGTGTCTCTGTAGTCTGACAAGTGGAAAATCCTAGTTCAAAGGATTTTTGTGCTAGAGGGTGGACTTAGGAAAATACTAAATAGAATTCGATAGTTTTATCTAATCAGAAGGGGTTATTTTTTATTAGTGGAACCATGAGTATTTGAGTTAATATGAACAAGGAGGGGAAAATTTTTGATAATGGCAACCTCATAGGCAAAAATGCAAGAGAGGTTAGTCATATAATGAAGGTGGAAAAGTAGCTAACATTTTAGCTTAACAAAAAAATATTATGTAAGAGAGGATGCTAGTTGAAAGAGAAGGGGGGGTGTTCTTCTATGTGTTATGGTTCTAAAGGTTAGGAAATGAGTTTTAAAAAAACCATAACTAATAGAAAAAATGTTGCATGTGGATTTGAAGAGGTTATGACCAAGGAGAGGGTGCCCTCATCCTAGGGGGCACATCATAGTGGGAGATGAAGAGAGGGAGAAGGGAAAAAGACTAACTGGAAGAGGAAGAGGAAAGGGAGAGGAAGTCCAAAAGCCAATTGGAGAAGAGGAAGGGGAGGAGTTTGTGGAAGTTGAAGAGTCATGAGAAAGAGAGGAGGGGGATCCTCATCCTATAAAGAGGGAGAGAGAGCAAACTAAAGGGAGGAGGGCGCCATCATCAAGAAGGGGACACTATCATCCTAAAGGAAGTGCCATCAATTCAAACCATCCAAGCAAGAGGATTTGAAGAAACAATTGAAGTTGGAGAGAGCAAGAAGAGAGAATTGAAGCCCATGCCTATTCCATAGCCATTTCCATGTCTTCTCCTTCTACCTCCATTTTGGAGCCTTTCTCTTCTCTTCTCTCTTAGTCATCAACATAAAACCATGGAAGCTAAGCTCGTATGTTTGGACTTAATCAAGATTAAGTCTTAAAAGAGTTACAAGTGGCTTTTCCATGGCAACAATGCAATTGACCAATTGATCTCTTGGGAGAGGGAAAATGATGAGCTCACCATTGGGAACGATTGGATAGACTCCCCTTTGCTGGACTACAAAGGACACGGCTCCCAAAGACGCAATTACAAATCTCGTACTTTACGTAAGTGCCTTAACTTGTTTAACATTAAAAAAATAATTTTACATAAATATTTCTTTAGTTTGGAATTTTTATAAAATACCTATGAGCCTCAATTTGAACTCTAGATAGTTTTTAGAATTTATGTAGGTCTTATTTTTATTTTAAAAATAAAAAAACTGTTAAAGATCCTTTAAAATCACTTAAAAATGACACAAATAAATTTTTATAAAATGGCTGATTGAAAATTTATAAGTTGTGATATTTTTCCTATAAAGGTTATGACTCAAAATATTTACTGAATGCTTATCAAAATTTTTAAAGATGGTTTATATATATTTAAAAGTTCAAAAATAGTTATTTTTAAAGCAAAATAGCATTTTACATTTAAATAAAAAATGTCCTCTATCAATAAAAATATGGATCTTTACATGAAAAGCTCAAAAGACAATTCTTGATTGCTGATGAATTTTTGTAAGCTTTAAGATGATAAGAAACATCAGTTTAATTATATTTTACTGAAAGAACATTTACATGAACATGGTGTTTTTATTTTAAGTAAATAAAACGATACGTTGTGTACTATTCAATAACACAGGGATGGGTGAAAAATGAGAGATGCAATAGTATTTTATGATATTTTTTGATGATAAGAAAATTATAACCTTAAATTTAATTTATAAATATCAGAAACGTAATAAAATAATTATTTGATGGCATGAGGGAAAGCCTCAGCATCCATATTTAAGATCTACATTTTGTTTATATTAAAAAGAAGTCATCTGATGATTGTGATTAAGAGTGGAGGGCCACTAGGACTAATTGATAAATTAAACGGAAATATGGGGATTTAAAATGAATTATGTATGTGTTTATCGCTAGAGTAGAGAGAGAGAGTACCTGTTTTTATCTTGATTGATATTTAGTGAAGAGAAAGAAGGAAAGGACGTCATACTCGCAAAACGAATTAAGTATTTAAATACTAAAAAGCAAACGACGAAATTGCAGTATGGAGTGGAGAAACGTTTATCAAGGGATTAAAGTTTATGGGTTTTTAGAACGTTAGATGCTTTGATTTGAATGTTTTATGTTATTTAATAAATAAAATGAATTAATTCTAATCAATTGGAGAAGAGAAATATAAAAGGAAATTTAAATGGGGGTATTCAAATAGATCCAAGGGATCTACACCATGAAACAAACTTCTTAAAGTCAAACATCAAAGCTTCTTGGATAAACCACCACTAGTATGGCAATAAAAATTTATAAGGAGCCACTCTTGAAAGATGGAGGGAAAATGTAGTTATCCTAGGTTAGCGTTTTAGTGCCCAATATAAAGACCTAGCTGAAAAAGGTTGAAAAGAAACGAAGTGTGAGATTAAGTATGTTTACTGGAGTTTAGATATCTATAGTTGGACTACTACAAACGAGTGTCATAACTATTGAGGAAGGCTAGTACAAATCATAGAAATTAGTTATCAATATCACCTATTCAGTGCAACAACTCCTAGGAGTTGGCTTGACATCCGGGTTAAAAGTGGCTTGGTCTTTGGCCAGTCATTTTTTGGTGCGTCTGACGGAAGCCAAGTACGCTCGAACGGGTGATCAATTTTCCTAGGGTATTTAAATCCTAGGTGTTATTTATGAGTGAATACACAGTCTCTTTTCTAAGGGACTAGTTTCCTAATTTGCCCTAGGAGTGCCAAAGAAGAGTGCTATATTGGGCGAGAGATACATAGTTAGTAGAGGGAGGTGAATATTTTGGCCCTAAATTAACTGTGGACATAGAGCAATTATCCTCTTGGAGTTAGAGTTACAACAATTGTGCACAAACCATAGTTCTACTAGCAACACATTTTAGGCTAATAGATGCAGTAGAGATAAATACAATTAGTGTATCGTACCACTTCGATTGGTATTATCGCAGCTCTTACCGAACCTTTAGAAGAGTGGTCTGGGATGATGTGCTGCCCTAGATACGTGTGTCTAGAGGTTTAAAATTTACTTTTGATACAAAAGACGTTAGAGAGGTTGCTGAAATCTTAGGCTTAATCCCCAAGCAAGAAGAAAAGTTGCCTTATGGGGAAATAGACCCAGAGTTGCCGACTATATTGAATCTTCTAAGCGCGCATACAAGAGAAAACCTAATTTTATAGCTTCAAATAAACCATGCGTAATTTTGGAGTATGACAGTAAGAGTTAGTTTAGTAATCATGGATGAATTCAGAAGAGAGACGGAGGTAGCAAAACGAAGCTAGAGATCAGCGAGCTAGAGAACGAGCGGCGCGACAAGAGGCTTGGTTATTAGAAAGGCTTGAGAGGGTCAATGCATTACTCAACTTAGGGATAGATGTTGTGTCTAATTCAAACGTAGAATCCTTAGAGCCTAACATATCATTTGATAGAACACCATCAAAGGAAAGTGAAGCAGCTTCATACCAGTGGGATCGAGTGGTTTCAAGCATTGATAGTGCCACTGAGGTAAAGAGTACACAAAGTGAGAGTGTGGAAAGTGAAGCTAATGCCACTATAGGGAGTAATGAATCTACAGTTAGTTCGAAGTTAGAATCTACTTTTGGGTTAAATTACTTATTTAATGCACCAAAAGAACCCTTGTGGATAGATAGAGTGACAGATCTGGGATTACGTTCTTTGTTTCGTATTTCCCGTCAAAGAGAGCAATCAAGAGCCGTATATGACTTTGGACTAAGGTCCTTATTCAGAGAATCCAAGGGACTCGTGTGGTCTGACTCTATTTGAGATTTTGGACTAGGAACACTATTTAAGGAAACAATGGCTCGAAACCTAGTCAGATTAGCTGACTTTACGCAATTTGGGGGACTGTGGGATGAAGATCCCGATGCCCATTCGCAAAGATTTGAGGTTACCTGTGTCGCCAACGAGATAATAGACGACAACCAAAAGCTTCATATTTTCCCTGCAACATTAAAAGATGAAGTAGCGAGGTGGTATGGGAACCTGGATGCTCAACATAAAGGAACCTATGCTGCCTTATCAAGAGTTTTTCTCGAAAAATTTAGGCGACAAGGTTTTCAAGATAGATTGGCTTTGTAATTGGATTATTTATCCCAAGGGGCAGCTGAAAGTGTCGAACATTACATTGAGTGTATGGAGACAATTATACAAAAGATGAATCCAGCTCCTAATGATCCCACGCAAAAGCGTAAATTTATTGATGGGCTTAATCCTGAAGTTCATCAGCATGTTAGTTTACAACGACCAGCCACACTAGCAGGTTCTAAAACACATGCTAGATGGTGGGAAGAAGTGCAGCTTAGTCAACAACGACGGAGGGATTTATTCAAAGAACCTCGGATGGAATATCCGAGCACTTCAGGTGGGGTACCTAAGAACGTGTCTTATGTGACCGTTCCCTTAAATCCATCGGCAACTATAAATTCCAATGTATCCTGAAGTTCATCAGCATGTTAGTTTACAACGACCAGCCACACTAGCAGATGCTAAAACACATGCTAGATGGTGGGAAGAAGTGCAGCTTAGTCAACAACGACGGAGGGATTTATTCAAAGAACCTCGGATGGAATATCCGAGCACTTCAGGTGGGGTACCTAAGAACGTGTCTTATGTGACCGTTCCCTTAAATCCATCGGCAACTGCAAATTCCAATGTATCAAGTGTACCTTTAAATCCTTACACTTCAATTCCAGCCTATATGATGCAGAGAGGGATGCCCTCTATGCCTCAACCTCAATCCCCTCTTGATGAAGCAAAAATAGCAGATATTATTGCAAAATCTTTGGGAAAGTTGAAGGAGGAAATCATGGGTGCAATACAAGCACCCTTGAAAGAAATTTATTCAATAACAACACGAGGTTCTAATGCGCAACAGCCTTCGAGCAGCTCGACCTTAAACCCACCTAGATCAAATATCTGGTGTGGTAAGTGTCATGGTTATGGCCATGTGGCTACTGAATGTCCGACGCCTTCGCGATTAATGCCTGATCATCCTCCATTTTGTACTTTTTGTCTAAAAACAAGTCATTTAGAAACAAATTGTTGGTACAAGATCCGCCAACAACAACAAGATCGTTCGATGCAAACAAATTACAATTACATGGATCGTAATCATATTACTTATGAGATCGGGCCACCCAATCAACCTTTCAGGCCCCGTGGATTGCCTACCCAAGGCAGACCTCCAGTGCCACGAAACAATTATAATATTGATGGAAACCGAGGAAGCAATTCTCCTTTTAGGAGAAACAATGGTAACTTTCATAACCCAATGGGCCAGAGTGGACAACAAAGGCCTAGAGGACCAGTAATTTGTTATCAATGCCAAGAGGAAGGTCATATAGCTACTTATTGTCCAAATGCACGGAAAAATCAGGACTATACTCCCCTTTGTAGGAGGTGTAGCGGTGAAGGGCATCATGAAGAGAATTGCCCTAAGCGAGAGGATAATAAAAATAATGATAGGGGTAAACAAGTTTCTAATGAACCTTCAACCTCATCCATAAATTTAGTTGAAGTAGAAACAACAAGGCAAGAGATTGGGTTTAGGTCTAAATTCATACCACGTAGGGTGACCTTTAAGGCTGACCCCATGATTGGTGTTGTTACTAGAGCACAAAAGCAACAACAAAAGGAGCATGGTCTAGAGGAAGGAAGTCCCCAATCAAAAGAAGCCGTGAAGGATAAATCTAAGGACATAGATCCTAACATAGAGCTATTTGAATCGGATTCTCCTGAGCAGTCTTCAGACCATACGTTATTGCCCATGCCTCTAGCAAATCCTAAGATTCAATTGGGGGTGGCTCCTTTTCCTGAAAGACTTGTACCTCCAAAAGAAGGGAGTAAAGAGCAAGCGGAAACACTGAATAAGGCCTATGATCTTTGGGTAGCATTGGAGGAAATAAACTTAATAATTAATCTCAGGTAGCTGCTTGAAGTAGCGCTTATATGTCGAAGGCAGCTTTATCATAAGCTAGTTCGACATAGGAGGAAAAGGATTGAGACTAACGCTTCTAAAGTAATTGCAAATGCATCCAAAAGAAGAACGACTAAGGAAGTAAAAATAGTAGATTTATTTGTGGATCCAGGAGCACCAGTTATAGACACTACCATCAATGGACATTTGCTAAGTGAAGTACAATTGGATGGTGGTTCAGCAGTCAATTTAATGACAGACCAGACGATGCAAGAATTAGGTTTGAAGAATTTAGAAACTACTCATATAGTTTTACGTATGGCTGATCAAAGGAAAGTGACTCCTTTGGGGTTACTTCGCAACGTGAAATCTGTAATTGTTGGACTAGAATTTCATGTAAATTACTTAGTAGTTCACTCATTGTCGAATATCTCTTCATATTCTGTGTTGTTGGGTCGACCTTAGTTGTACCAAGCAAGGTGCACTCAGGATTGGTATAAAGGTTCAATTGTGATTGGTCCTCGAAGTGATAGGATCAAGATTCAAGTTACCACAAAAGGGTTTCTGAGGGAGTCAAGAGATGAAATAGTTAGTGAGATGGATGAAAAGTCCAATAGTGAATTCTATGATTCAGAAGTAGAGAGGACCGATAATGAAGGGCCTTATGCTTGGTTATTTAAAACACAACGACCAGCAAAAGCAGAAAAATTAGAGGTTAATTTTTTGCATCAGCCTAGCAAAGCAGAACAAGTGGGTATTGGTGAATATGCTGTTAATTTTTCATTAGACAATGATTCTGATAGTGATATTACTCGCTGGTTGTTTACCTTGGAAGATACAACCCTAGACTGTTTAATGGTTTTATCAAAGGAGGATAAATATCCTATGGATGTAATCCATGAATTCAATGATTTGAATGATTCATTTTTCGATGCATGTCCTGGATTTGGTAAAAATGAGGAAGAAGGTGACCTTGGAGATGCATTTTTTTGCATATAACAGATCGGAAATCTTTTCCCCTAATGACTTAGAAGAGGAGGGGGAGAATGAGGCAGGAACATCAGACTTAGATGAAGTTTCAGTAAGCTCCTCTATGGAGGAAGTCAATACTATGGAGAATGATCATGATGAACCTGAGGAGAGTTTAGTTACAACATTTCCTTATGAGTTAGATATTCTGCCTTTTGGGTTTGAACAACTTCCAGTTGTTGCTAAAAGATCTTACTATCGTCAGCTAGAAAAGAAAGAAAGAGAAAGAAGAAAAAGGAATGGTTGCAAACCTTTACAACAGCCGATATTTCATGATGATAGAGATGACCCATCTCCAACTTTAAATAGATTTGCGCAGACTTTTAATGAATGCCATGGTAATTATGATAGGATAATCAATGATTTAAATGAGACTTTGGAAATAGAACGTGAGGCCGCAGTGACAGCTGTGAATAAAGCAATGAAGAAAATTGCAGAGTTACAAAAAGAAAAGTCAGAATTCCAATTTAGGGAGAGGCGGTATCTAGAAGAAATTTCACTTCTAGAGATGTATTTAGAAGAGCAAGAATCTAAATTTAAAAATGATGTACAACAAATGGAACGAATATTGCCTATTCCTAGGAAGTGCTCAGTGGAATGTGGGCAAACAAATGAATTTTATACAAGAAGTAAACCTGTGGCTATTTCTGGAATTGGATTACAAGAGAAAAACTCGACTACTGCTCCTTGGCTATATTATTCCCTTAAGCGCTCTATGAGCAGTACACAAAAGCCGTATCATTATTTAAAAGGAAGGAATTTTTTTTAAAAAAATGAACCAAATAATCCTTTTGAAAAAACTTTTGATTTGTTGTTAACTTCATATTTTAGGTTTTTGTGCACCTTAGCTTAGTTAGTCTTCACCTGGTTAGGTAGTTAGTTGCACGCACGGCCGGGATACTCCTTCAGTGCTAGGAACTTATTACATGGGAGTTTGACTAGGTGGCCAGTTTCTAAAGGAGTTTCATTCTTTATTGAGCTAACCTATTAATGGTTTAGTGGTTAGTGGTTGCGTTCTGTGCAGGTTTAATGATTTTTGCAAATTTGTGAACCACTACGTGTTTATTCTCGCATTATTTTGGAGCCGCCACGTCAACATTCATAACAGGTTGTTTCATATCTAATCTATCTATTTACATTCGTTTGAAATAAAGGACAGTAACAATCTCTATAACTTGATTGAAATAATTTAGAGATTTCACAACCTAAGTAATTACAGAAGGAACATAAAACATTTAAAACATAAATACACTAAAAGATACATAAACAATTTAGTCTATATGAGAGTCCACTCACATGGGATGGGACTTAGTACCAGGGAGTGCTTAAAAGGGGGTGATGTGTGTGCATGACATAGTGAATTCGATTGTATGGATGTCTAATTAGGAATCCAATCGAGTTTTCCCGGGACTTTTTGTCGCTTTTTAGCGATATGGGATAGCTAAATAACAAGGTTCTCTCCACGAAATTTTGACTAGGAGTAGAGTGGAAGTGAAATGCTGAGCTGGTGAGTATCTTTGCTTGTCATTTGCCTAGGCAAGATGATTAATATTATGTGCTAGATTAGATTCCTCGCGCGACGCTGTTGAGCTAAAATGTTTGAAAGTTCAATTTGGTGATGTATTCCTAGCCTTCTAGTCATTCCTATAAGTCACGAGATTCAAAACTAAAGTAATAATAATAAATTAAGTTTGGGAGAGTCGATCTATTTATTCTTCTAAAAAGACAAAGAATAAAAAGAGAAAGAAAGAAAGGAAAAAAAAAACGCCCTAAGACTGCAGGGTTGAAAAAAAAAGAAAAAACCAAAAGAAGATAACCATCGCCTCTGAGGTCCTCGTAGGCTGTAGGGATTTCCTTGACGAGTGCCCTGCGTCAGATGCCTTGCATCTCTTTGGGGTGGGACCTTTTGGGAAGGAGAATAAATATATATACTCTTTTGACTTTTTTTTAAAAAAATCCAAAAACAAAACAAAGAAAAGTTATTCTAAAAAAAATCAGGAAAGTTTGGAGTTATGGACCATTTACTAGTTGTTCTAGTAGAACATGGAGGGTTAGCAGTTAAACCATAGGAGTCCTATTTGGTATTGTAGTATTGGATTGCCTTGTTTGGGTTCTTTGATAGGCATGGACCTTATCAGTGACGCTATTTCAGAAGCAATATTTCTAGTAGGATAGTAGTGTGGCAATTTATTGCCTAGAGGGATTATTGTTGTTTAGCGGCTCTAGATAGCTTCCTAATTGGTATATTCTATGCAATGGATGATGCTCTGTTATGCACTTTAGTGGGCAGAGTGAGTAAGGGGAATGCTAGTTTGCACTAGTTTTTACATAATTTCCTTGACATGTTTGTATTGTTTGCGTTTTACTATGACATCAATCAGTATTTTTCTACCTTTGCAGTGTCTACTAGTCCATGTGTGGTTTTGCAGATTTTGTAGCTGTTCTCGCGAGGACGCTTCGCAATTAAGTGCGGGAGAGTATATTTTTTCTTGAAGTTGCGTAGGAGTGTTCGTGATGCTGAATGTTTGTAATGAAGATGTGCTCGTGAGGACACTTCACAATTAAGTGGGGGAGAAATGACAACACCTAGAAACAATGCCTAGCATTGCAAAACTTTTTAGCAATATTCTATACAATTGACACATTGTTACCAAATTTTCACATTAATTTAATGCAAATGCGATCGTAATTTCGTCTTTGGAGGATGTGTCTCTGTAGTCCGACAAGTGGAAAATCCTAGTTCAAAGGATTTTTGTGCTAGAGGGTGGACTTAGGAAAATACCAAATAGAATTCGATAGTTTTATCTAATCAGAAGGGATTATTTTTTATTAGTGGAACCATGAGTATTTGAGTTAATATGAGCAAGGAGGGGAAACATTTTGATAATGGAAACCTCATAGGAAAAAATGCAAGAGAGGTTAGTCGTATAATGAAGGTGGAAAAGTAGCTAACATTTTAGCTTAACAAAAAAATATTATGTAAGAGAGGATGCTAGTTGAAAGAGAATTGGGGGTGTTCTTCTATGTGTTATGGTTCTAAAGGTTAGGAAATGATTTTAAAAAAACCATAACTAATAGAAAAAATGTTGCATGTGGATTTGAAGAGGTTATGACCAAGTTGAGGGTGCCCTCATCCTAGGGGACACATCATAGTGGGAGATGAAGAGAGGGAGAAGGGAAAAAGACTAACTGGAAGAGGAAGAGGAAAGGGAGAGGAAGTCCAAAAGCCAATTGGAGAAGAGGAAGGGGAGGAGTTAGTGGAAGTTGAAGAGTCATGAGAAAGAGAGGAGGGGGATCCTCATCCTATAAAGAGGGAGATAGAGCAAAATAAAGGGAGGAGGGCGCCATCATCAAGAAGGGGATACTATCATCCTAAAGGAAGTGCCATCAATTCAAGCCATCCAAGCAAGAGGATTTGAAGAAACAATTGAAGTTGGAGAGAGCAAGAAGAGAGAATTGAAGCTCATGCCTATTCCATAGCCATTACCATGTCTTCTCCTTCTACCTCCATTTTGGAGCCTTTCTCTTCTCTTCTCTCTTAGTCATCAACATAAAACTATGGAAGCTAAGCTCGTATGTTTGGACTTAATCAAGATTAAGTCTTAAAAGAGTTACAAGTGGCTTTTCCATGGCAACAATGCAATTGACCAATTGATCTCTTGGGAGAGGGAAAATGATGAGCTCACCATTGGGAACGATTGGATAGACTCCCCTTTGTTGGACTACAAAGGACACGGCTCACAAAGACGCAATTACGAATCTCGTACTTTATGTAAGTGCCTTAACTTGTTTAACATTAAAAAAATAGTTTTACATAAATATTTTTTTATTTTTAAATTTTTATAAATTACCTTTGAACCTCAATTTCAACTCTAGATATTTTTTAGAATTTATGTAGGTCTTATTTTTATTTTAAAAATCAAAAAACTGTTAAAGATCCTTTAAAATGACTTAAAAATGACACAAATAACTTTTTATAAAATGGGTGATTGAAAATTTATAAGTTGTAATATTTTTCCTATAAATTTTATGACTCAAAATATTTACTGAATTTTTATCAAAATTTTCTTTGATGGTTAATATAAATTTAAAAATTCAAAAATAGTTATTTTTAAAGCAAAATAGCATTTTACATTTAAATAAAAAATGTTCTCTATCAATAAAAATATGGATCTTTACATGAAAAACTGAAAAGACAATTCTTGATTGTTGATGAATTTTTGTAAGCTTTAAGACGATAAGAAACATCAGTTTAATTATATTTTACTGAAAGAACATTTACATGAACATGGTGTTTTTATTTTAAGTAAATAAAATGATACGTGGTGTACTATTCAATAACATAGGGATGGGTGAAAAATGAGAGATGCAATAGTATTTTATGATTTTTTTTTATGATAAGAAAATTATAACCTTAAATTTAATTTACAAATATCAGAAACGTAATAAAATAATTATTTGATGGCATGAGGGAAAGCCTCAGCATCCATATTTAAGATCTACATTTTGTTTATATTAAAAAAAAGTCATCTGATGATTGTGATTAAGAGTGGAGGGCCACTAGGACTAATTGATAAATTAAACGGAAATATGGGGATTTAAAATGAATTATGTAGGTGTTTATCGCTAGAGTAGAGAGAGAGAGTACCTGTTTTTATCCTGTTTGATATTTAGTGAAGAGAAAGAAGGAAAGGACGTCATACTCGCAAAACGAATTAAGTATTTAAATACTAAAAAGAAACGACGAAATTGCAGTACGGAGTGGAGGAACATTTATCAAGGGATTAAAGTTTATGGGTTTTTAGAACGTTAGATGCTTTGATTTGAATGTTAACTCCTATGCAAATTGTATGCATTAGTTGGGAATGGGATAAGTTAGAATGGTGGAAAATAGGAAAAGAGGGCCTAGACTAATGGCTGGCCATGTAAAAAGTGAGGATGACCGCCCAAAAAGTAGGGCATCTATATAAAGTTCAAAAGTGAATGAGAAGCTCATTCTTGTGTGTGGCCAAAGCTTCTTCTTCTTCTTCTCTTGTTTCTTGTCTTCTTGCTTGTGCTTGAGTGAGAGAGTGAGGGAGTGTGAGGGACTATGAGGGAGTGAGTGTGTGAGAGTGAGGGATCGTGGAGAAGAAGCTCTCCATCTTCTCTCTTCATCTTCTCTTCTCTCACACGACTATGGGAGAATGGAGCTTGATGGAGAGGGCTTAAGGTTTCTTGAGCTTGCCGCAAGGATCGTGGAGCTACCGGAGTGCAAGAGAGAGGAGGATATCAAGATTGTGGGAGAGAAGGAAGGAGTCTCACTTGTAGCTTTCTCACTTGCACAATGGGGAAATACACATAAAGGTGGAGGCTAAAAACAGTTTTCCTCTTCTTAGTTGTGTAAGCCAAAAAGAACACTAGTACAGAGAAATAGAAGAACCCTATATATGGGTCTCAAACCAAACTCAACTAACTAAGGTGGGATACTAACTGAGCCACGAACTAGAGTAGATAAGGATAGCTATCATCTAGCTATTATTCATGGGCGGTGTACCAACTGCATCTGCAGTTAACAAGTCTGTGACATAAATGCACAACGGTCACCCTGGCATATCACGAGTGGAGCTCTATATCTCAACACTCCCCCTCAAGCTCAATCCCAATTCCTGCACACCAAGTAGGTCTCTGAACTTGCGCAGCTTCTCTGCGCCTGATGCCTTCGTCAATATGTCAGCTACTTGATCCTCTGTGCTGACATAAACTAGATTAATAAGACCTAGTAAACCCTCTCCCGCACATAATGATAATGCACCTCAATGTGCTTTGTTCTAGCATGATAGATTGGGTTATTTTCCAAGTGTATACTGCTACTTAGGATGAATAGCATGCACATAACCTGGTGGTTGCTCCATATAGACCTCTTCTTGCAAATCACCATGCAAGAAGGCATTCTTTACATCCATCTGATGTAAAGACCATCCCTTTGATGTAGCCATAGTAATGAGTACTCTTATGGTTGCCATCCTTGCAACCGGACTAAATGTTTCTTCATAATTAATGCCGTATGTTTTTGCATACCCCTTGACTACTAATCTTGCCTTGTATCTGCTCACAGCACCATCTGCATTGTGCTTCACCTTATAAACCCACTTACAACCAATTGCATTCTTATCTTTAGGCAAAGGTACCAATTCCCATGTAGCATTTGCTTCCAAGGCATCCATTTCTTCATCCATGGCTTTCTCCCATTTTTCTTTTCCCATGGCTTGCTCAAAAGAAGTGGGTTCTAGTTCCTGTATCACTTTGACCATATAGGCATAGTGAATGGCTGTAAATCCATCATATTTAACCCTATCCACATGATACCTAGCTCTGGTAGACCTGTGCAAAGTAGGTTCACTCCCAGGTGCTCTCAAAACATCCCTGGTCTTCCTTACTCTAGGTGTAACAATAGAAGGAATACCCAACTCATCATCAATGCTTTGTTCTGAGCCATTGGATTCACCATCCACATAAGGGTGACCTACATTCACATCAAACATAGGCTAATCTACCTTCTCTTTTCCTTTTCATGAAACCTGCATACCACTATCTGCATTGCTTTGAGGAGATTCTCCTGATCTCAATCTGCCTGTCCATGGCAAAGAATGTGAACCACTGCTAGAGGACACTCCACGTCCACTAATATTTTGTGACTGCTGCTGTGAATTTTGTGCAGCATTACCATTTTGTGTATCTACATCATCAATCACATTAGTGGTTTATACCAGCTACTCATCTCATCAAAAACAACATCTCTTCTCACTATAAACTTACAAGTAGAAGGGTTATAGCATCTATACCCTTTCTGCTCTGCAGAGAGTAACCAATAAAGATGCACTTCTCAGCTTTTGGATCCAATTTGGATCTCAACTCATCTAGCACATGAACATAAGCAATGCAACCAAAACTTTTCAAATGAGAAATATCTGGTTTCCTACCAATATACCTCTCCTTTGGAGTCATGCCATGTATTCCTGCAGTGGGAGTCCTGTTCATTATGTAGACTACTGTAGCAACTGCCTCAGCCTGTCCAGTAGAAATCTGGGAGGTCTTTTTCATTGAGCATGGCACGAGATACCTCTCCAATATGCCTGTTTTTTCTTTTTGCAATTCCATTTTGCTGTGGGGTATGACTACATGAATATTACTGCTTTATACCATGCTCTTGCGAGAACCTTGAAAACTCATTTGAGAGGTACTCTCCCCCTCCATCCGACCTTAGGCATTTTATTTGCATGCCTGTTTCTTTTTCAACCATTGCTTTAAGAGTTTTGAAATTCCTAAACACTTCACTTTTATTTTTCATAAAATACACCCAAACTTTTTTGCTATAGTCATCAATAAAAGTGACAAAATAATGATAGCTTCCAATAGATGCAGCTTTAGTAGTCCACACATCAGAGTGGATTAATTCCAATGGCTTCTTACTCTCTTGAACATGTCTAGGAAATGGTTTCCTTGCCTGTTTTCCACATTGATAGGCTTCACATACCTTATGCATTTCTGAAACCTTGAATTTAGGCAATCCTGCAACAACATTTTTGGCCTGCATTGATTTAAGTCGTTGTACATTAACATGACCAATGCGTTTATGCCAGATATCCATATCCATTTTTGGCCTGCATTGATTTAAGTCGTTGTACATTAACATGAACAATGTGTTTATGCCAGATATCTGCAACTACACCGGTCCCATGTGCAAACATTGCTGCACTCAATTCAGGCATGTCTGCATCCAACGCAAACATTCTGCCCTTCTTCTTTCCTTTCGCTATCAAGCGACCTTTATTTTTCATATCCTCAAAAAAGCATCCATGAGGATTAAATTTGACCTGAAAGCCTTGCTCAATCATTTGACCAACAGAAACCAGATTCTTAGTGATATTCGGGACATGAAATACATCTGACAGGTATTTCTTTTTCCCATCTTGCATAGACAAAGGAATTTTTCCAATCTGCACAATAGGATGTGCAGTATCATCACCAGTCTCCACAAATCCTAATTTTTCCATTTTCCTTGCATCTTGCATCCATTCTGCATGACCTATCATGTGGTTTGACGCACCTGAGTCAACATACCACACTTCGTTGCTTTCTTCTGCACTTGTCACAGAATTGTTCATGTGCTGCACCATAAACAAATGCTCATTTCTGTCATCACCCTGTCTACTAGAAGATGCATAATTCCCTTGTTGCATTTTTCCATTCATGATGTCATTCTGCTTTTTATAGCAGTCTTTAGCCATATGACCCATTTTACCATAGTAGTACCATTCAACATTGCTGTTTGCATTTTGGCCTCTTTGCCATCCACCACGACCTCTTTGGCTCCCCCTGTCTCTAGAGTTACCACGTCCTCCTCCATAGGACTGGTTTTCTTGAGTTTTTTTCATATTCTGATTTCTACCACGGCCTCTAGATCGCGGCCTCCTCTACCTCTGCCTCTATCTCTTCCAGCATTTGAGTAGAAGACAATTTCTTTTGAAGTTCCTCTTGAAGTAGATGCACCACCATTTCTTTGCTCCTCAGAAATTAGAAGAGCAATTAACTCCTCAAAATCAAGAAATCTTTCACGGATGGAAATGGATGTTCGGAATTGTGCATAATCCTTTCCTAGACCATTCAAGGACACAAAAACTAAATCATCATCTTCCACTGGTGACCCAATGGAAGCAAGTGCATTTGCAATTTTCTTCATCTTCATGTGGTAGTCATTGATGCTCATACTTTCTCTTTGCACATTGTGCAACTGTTGCTTGAGTTGCATTTTCCTGGCTTGCGTATTTGTGCTATACATTTTTGACAAAGTATCCCATGCCTCCTTTGGCATACTTGCATCCTGAATATGCACAATCATAGAGTCTGAAATACTGATAGAGAGCTGGTACATAACTTTTTTGGCTCTCTCATGCCATCCTTTAAATGCCTGCATTTGCTGTTGATTGGGAACATCAAGAAGAATTGGTTCTTCTTCATTTCCTGCAATGAATTCCCAATATCCTTTTCCCATAAGCAAATTCGTCATTCTAAACTTCCACACTTGGAAGTTGTTCTTGTCAAGCTTTTCAGTGACATCTATGAAAGAGAATCAAACGCCATTATAGAACACTGCAAAAAATTATGCCACTGCAAAAAACACAGCTTCAACCTCACAAGGGCAAATCTACAAAACTAACGAAAGTGGTATTTGACCACACAGTCACTTTCTAGTGTACTTGACAATATTATGCTGGGACATATTAAAAATGCAGAGAACTCATACACAGCTTGGATCATACTTCAAAGTATGTTTTCTGTAAATACAAAGGCACGAAATATTCAACTCAAGCAAGAGTTGAATACATTGAAGAAAGGGAATATGTTTATCAATGAGTATGCACTAAAGGTAAGGAGCATTGCAGATGCCTTGGCAACCATTGATGCAATGGCCGATGATGATGATTTGGTGTCGTCTACCTTGGGTAGACTTAACAATGAAAATGCTTGGAAGTTTTTGTAACTTCTGTATATGTCAAAAAGCCATTTCCTGATTTCGATGAGTTGGTCTCCCTTATGATCACTGAAGAGATCAACATGCAGAGTGAGACATCTGAAAAACGTGGTGAACAGGTCCAAGATTTCTACTCTAGTTCAGGAAGGGGACGTGGCAAGTTCTCTTCAAGAGGCCATGGTACAGGACGACGTGGTAGTGAAAACCAGCAAAATAGATTGAATTAGCAATTTGGCAATATGCATGTTTTAGGAGGTCGTGGTAACTTTAGAGGCAGGGGGAGCTTTAGCGAAAGAGGTGGATGGCAGAACAAAGGTTCTAACAACTCTGGTATTGTGTGTCACTACTATGGCAAAACAGGTCATATTGTAGCCCAATGTTATGCTAAGAAAGATGATATTCGCAGTGGTAAGTTGCAGCAAGGAAACTATGCATCATCTTCACGACAAAATGAAGACAAAAATGAACGTCTGTTTGTTATGCAGCATATGCTGAATGCTGTTACAGGAAAGGGAACACATGATGATGTTTGGTATGTTGATTCAGGTGCATCCAATCATATGACCAGTCATGCATAATGGTTTGGAGAGATGCAGGATTTGCAAAATGCAGGTTATGTGCAGACGGGTGATGATTCATGCCATCTAATTTCACACATTGGAAAAGTTCCCTTGAACTTGCATGATGGTAAGACAAAGAGTCTTTCAGATGTATTACATGTGCCATCTATTACAAAGAACTTGGTGTCAGTCAGTCAGATGGTAGAGCAAGGGCTGCAAGTTAGATTTAATGCAAAGGGCTACTTTGTAGAAGACTTCAATGACAAGTGCAGCTTAGTTGCAAAGGGAAGTAGAGTTGGACATATGTTTACTCTGGATGCTGGAATTCCTACTATGAATGCTACTATGTATGCTAAAGGAAAAGGTGTTGTTGCAGATATTGAAATTTGGCACAAACGCATTGGACATGCAAATGTACAAAGGCTGAAATTAATGTAGTCCTCCAAAGGGTTGGTTACAAGTTTACCTACATTTAGAGTTGCAAAATTTCATAAGGTATGCGAAGCATGTCAGTTTGGTAAGCAAGCAAGACAACCCTTTTCACATGAGAGAGATTTAAGCATAAATATCCTTGATGTTGTGCATACAGACATTTGGGGGCCTACACAAAATGTATCTCTTGGAGGTAGTTCATACTTTGTCACATTCATTGATGATTGTTCTAGAAAGCTGTGGGTATATTTTATGAAGAAAAAGAGTGAAGCATTTGAGCACTTTAGAACTTTCAAGGCTGCAGTTGAAAGAGAGACCAGCTTGAAAGTAAAGTGCTTGAGGTCAGATGGAGGGGGAGAGTACCTCTCGAATGAGTTCAGTGATTTTCTGAGGTCTCATGGGATAAAGAGGCAGTTCATATGCAAGTATACCCCACAGAAAAATGGAATTGTAAAAAGGAAAAATAGGCATATTGCAGAAGTTGCATGTGCCTTGATGGTTGAAAAGAATTTGCCTAAGCATTTTTGGTCTGAGGCTGTTTATACTGCTGTTTATATTATGAATAGAACTCCCACAGTTGTAGTTCATGGGATGACTCTTGAAGAATACTTTACTGGTAAAAAGCTTGATGTATTGCACTTCAAGGTATTTGGTTGTGTTGCATATGTTCATGTGCTAGATGAGCTACGGAAGAAACTGGATCCAAAGGCTGAAAAGTGTGTCTTTATTGGATACTCTTTAGAGCAAAAATGGTATCGTTGTTATAACCCTATCACATGTAAGTTCAGAGTGAGGAGGGACGTTATCTTTGATGAAATGAGCAGTTGGTATGCATCTAGTGGTGATGCATTAGATGATGATGATGATCATGACACTCATGTGCAGGCTGAAAAGCAAGAATCACGGACTCTTAGTGAACTAGAGACATCATTTGATAGTCCTTGGTCTAGGAGACTAAGGAGTAGCTCTACATCTTTAGGTGCATCTAGTAGCACTACAGGTAAAGACAAAGGAAAGAATAAAGTGTCAAATAGCATTGACGTAGTTCTTGATGGAGACTCCAGTGGCTCAGAGAGCTTGGATAATGAGCTTGGTATTCCTTCTGTCAGGACACAAGGTATACAGAGAGGTCATAGTAATGTAAAGGCTCCATTGAGTGATCCGGTGGTACACAGATCTAGCAGGGTCAGATACCCTGTTAAAAGATTTGGTTTTGAAGGTTATGCAACTCACCATTATGCTTATATGGTGAAACTAGTTGAGGATGTTGAGCCCACTTGTTTTGAGGATGTTGTTGGTCATACTCATTGGGATACAGCAATGGATGAGGAGATGGCTGCATTAAAGGCCAATAAGACTTGGAATCTAGTATCATTGCCGAAGGGCAAGAAAGATATTGGATATAAGTGGTTTTATAAGATTAAGCACAATGTAGATGGTTCTATTAGTAGGTACAAAGCTAGGCTGGTTGCAAAATGCTGGTTGCATAGATTAAGATGGAACCTTCAGTCTAGTTGCTAGGATGGCAACTGTGAGATGTGTGATTGCTTTGGCAGCAGCCAAAGGTTGGAGGTTGCAGCAAATGGATGTGAAGAATGCCTTCTTGCATGGTGATTTACGGGAAGAAGTGTATATGGATCAGCGAGCAGGTTATGAAGATTTAGAGCATCGCACGTATGTGTGCAGGTTGAAGAAGGCGCTCTATGGACTCAAGCAAGCACCTAGAGCATGGTCTGACAAGATCAAAGAGTATCTTGTCAATATTGGCTTTTATGTTTCTGATGCTGATCACTCACTTTATGTGAGAAAGGGAGGTGCAAGTTTGGTCATCATAGTCATCTATGTGGATGACTTGATTATTACAGGTGATGGTGATAGTGGGATTGCTGAAGTCAAGGACTTTTTGAAGAAGAAATTTGAGATGAAGGATTTAGGTGAGCTAAGGTACTTCCTTGGCATTGAGGTGATTAGATATGATGATGGTATATGGTTGTTCCAAAGATAGTATGGCTTGGATATGTTGTCCAAGTATGGTATGATAGCATGCAAACCACTTTTAGTCCCGTTGGAGCAGAATGTAAAGTTGAGTGCTGATGTTGGGGATGAGATAGAAGACCCTACTATGTTCAGGAGGATAGTGGGGAGTTTGATCTACATGACCATTATAAGGCCAGACTTGAGCTACGCTATTACTCTTGTGAGTCAGTTTATGCAAGTATGTAGAAAGCCACATTTGGATGCATTCAGACACATATTGAGATATGTGAATTCCACATTACATTATGGACTTTTCTATGAGGCAAGTACAAATGTATAGGTGTTTGGATACACAGATGCAGATTGGGCTGGTAGTATGTCTGATAGAAGATCTACCAGCGGATACATGTTCTCTCTTGGTAGTGCAGCAGTTACTTGGATCAACAAAAAGCAATCTTTAGTTGCTTTGTCGAGTACAGAGGCTGAGTATAGAGGTGCTACTGTTGCAATATGTGAGGTAGTATGGCTACAAAAGTTATTGGCTGATTTAGATGTGTAGGTGGAAGGTCCAGTTGTCATTTATTGTGACAACATGAGTAGTATACAGTTGGCTAGGAACCCTGTGTTCCATGCCAGGATAAAACATATTGAGATACACTACCACTTTGTGAGAGAGAAGGTACTAGCAGGTGAGATTGACTTGGTGTATGTTAGCACACAGGATTAGATAGCTGAGAGAGAAGGTACTAGTAGGTGAGATTGACTTGGTGTATGTCAGCACACAAGATCAGATAGCTGACATCTTCATGAAGGCATTGGGTATAGAGAAGCTTCAAAAGTTTTGAAGCTTACTTGGAGTTGTAGAGATGCAGTTGAGCTTGAGGGGGAGTGTTGAGATGACAAGCTCAACACACGCGGACATTGATGATGCACCGCTTGGTTAGATGGGTCCATATGTCTACACTTAGCACGTCGGTTGTCATTATGACTCTCACATGGCCACTGACTCATTACTTATTATATTCAGGTTTTTACACCTATTTACAGATAGCATAGTTATAGCGCCAGTCGACTAGTGTAGTCGATTATGCATTGTTTGACTTAGTAGGCCACTTTCCTTTATGTTGTATCTTATTCATACTTTGTGTATATTGTAAAGTGTGTGGAAGAAGAACAAGAAACCAGCAAGAAAATGTTTTGGCCTCTATCTCTCTTCTTGTCTCTTGAGTGAGCTTCTCCTTGTGCATTCTGTGTGTTCGGCGCAGGATCTTGAGCAAGTCCCCCCACCACACGATTCTTGACAAGTGGGAGAAGTAGAGGTAGGAGAAGACATCGATAGAGGTGTTTGCATACCATTTTGTAAGCGAGCCTTCCATCTTTGCCTTTTTGTCAATGTGGAAACAACATCAATAGCATCTTGACAATCCATCTTCAATCCCATAGGCTATGTTCAGTCTTCAAGAAGCTTTCCCAACTCATCCTGAAGTGCAAGATCAGTCGCTTGCAAGAATAACTCCACTTTCTCCGAGTTTAGGGTTCTTTTTTCAAGTGTATCCAACTGATTGTAGCAATCTTCAAACTCACGTAATAACTCAAAAGCAATGAGTCCTTTGTTGTGTTGATAAACCCACTCTCTGAACGTCTTCTGAGTAGCAATATCATAATCTTCAAGGAAATATTCATCTTTGAGCACCTTCTTGTGAAGACATTCCAATTTGAATCTTGCACAAATAAATCAGTCACTCTAACTTGCAAAGCAGACGTGACAAGCGGTAAGAAATAATTGCTCCAATTGGTAGGAACTCCAAAAAAGCACATCTAGCTTTCAAAATTTTTAAGATAAGCTGAGACATTCTGGCCATCAAATAAGTTATGTTCACTTACCACGGCCTTGATTGCTTTGGTTGCTCCATGTGTATGCTCTTGTTCTTGATGTAGCATCTGTTATTGATCCAATTGTTGTTGTTGTAGCTGCTACTGCTGCTGCATAGATAACTGCATCTATTGATTCTACATCATAATAGCCGAAGATAGAGTTTGCAACAAATTCTTCATTTCTTCAATTGAAAAGGAAGAAGCAATCGATTATGAAGTGGGTGGAGCATTTGAATAATCTCCCATCTCGGTAATCAGAAGCGATGCTTTCACCTCCAGTTCACCAAGTGTCGCACGGAATTTGTGTAGGAGTTCGTGAATGTCACTCGTCGTCGGGACACTTTGAGAGATGGAAGTAAGGGATAATGAATAGTACTCAACTCATGAAGCGAAAAGAATCCATGGGTTTCTTATTCAATTGATTACAAATATTGACAAAGAATTTACAAGTACTCTTATATAGATTTCTTGATTTGAAGCATGAAAAGGAGCATGCACAGGATAGCCTAGAAGACGTTCAATGATTCCAATCACAAGATATCTTCGAAGTTTGAATACAAGAGATCATCATGAGAAGAAAATTGGTAGTTGGTCCCAAACCATTAAAGGTTTGAATATTGCAACAAATTTGTCATCTCATTCCATTCTCCAAGGCTAGTCAAAATGTTCGTCATCAACTTCACCTTTATATCTTGTCGGGTAATTGCCATATAAGAATTTCAAATATTCCATAGAAATATGATTTTGCATGGAGTGATGAGGATTTTTTAGGGTAATCCAGTGAGTGGGGAAGAGGAAGAAATATCAGTTAAGATTTTCAAATTCTTAGAATATGGGGTGCTCGATGTTCTTTTAATATTAATACAGCTCCACCGATATTAATGGGCACAACCCTTTGCAGAGCTCCTTTCTCTCAAAAAGCTTTTATTACACATGCATTACACCATAATCTCTTGCAATTTGTCAAGTTCTTCTAAGGAGCTACTTGAGCCATTTAGATGTGAGAAACCCTTCAACTCTAACAAAACCACATGCATAGGCTTCCGCAGGGCGATTGAACTGCATCAGATTCATCCTCAACTTTTGATTGGATTCATTCTCCTTTTGGTTTACCTTCATCATAGCTTCTACGCTGTTTCTCCATTCGTTTAACACCTCCTCATCTTATTTGTAAATTCAATTAGCTTTCCGTTCAGCTTCATTGTAGCCACATTTTTTGAGCTCCTTCCCGAAATCTTCATCGTCTTCTTGTCAGCGCTGCCTCTGCCCTCCTTTCATAGCATCAATACCATGTATTCCTGAAGCAAGCATAGAGTCTTTTCAGTACATGTCCTTAGAAGTTGCAGCAGAGTTGGCTTCTTCGAGCTCACCATGGAAGTAGAGTTGTCTTCTTCAAGCTCGCTGGTACTTCTGCAACTTCATCGTCCCCTTCATCTGCAACTCACTATTGTGTTTGATGTTTTTTCTCAGCACCTCGTATGCTTCGTTCATTCTTCGTCTACATGTCAATAGGCTTTTCTGTAATTTTCTTCCATCCTGGTGATATTGTCTTCTCTTCCCTTAAACTCGACACCCTATGTAGCCTTTATGGAGCTTTGCGAATGACCTCCTTCTTCAGCATTTGTCCTCGTGCTCAAATTTCCCTTTTCGTCTTCGGCATGATGATCAATAGGCATTCAGTTGAGCACCATTGATGGATTCTAGTCTCCTTTCTCTCCCTACTGCACTATTTTTATTTTAAACCAATTACACCCTTCTTTCAACAAGCTTTTATTTCATTCTTTTGATGACCAAAACAAGAAAAACAACAAATCTTCAGGCAGCATCATAGTAGATATCTCCCACAGATTTGAAAGAATCAACCATAATCTTCAACATCTTCATAGAATACATCAATAGAAAAAATAACATAAAAGAATATACTACTTTTGAATGTAAATCAATCACGTAGTATTCATCTTCAATGTCTTCATGGTTTTCTCTCTCAATCTCTCATAGAAAGATAATTATTTTGATAGAATTAACTATCTCTCTCTCTCTCTCTCTCTCTCTCTCTCTCTCTCTCAATAGTACATAATCTCCTCACTATAATACTCAATAATGACACTTAATAATCCTTCTTAGGTCGTGGATGCACCTCCTAAGAGGTATGGGAGGTATGAAAGGACACCAGAGCAACTATAGTGTCTCTTCATAGCTCACTACTATCATTGTCACTTTAGCCTTCTCTTCAGTCTTTCAGTATAGCTACTTCTTCCATTTGTTTTAGCTCTTTTGAAATTAGATTCATCTTCTCCAAAAGTTAGAAATTTTTTTCCAAAGTCACATATACATTCTACACAATGCTTATAGAAGATCTACAAAACAGAACAAAATAGGAACAGAGTAGAGACAAAGCAGAGACAGAGGCTCTACAGAAGGTCTACAAAGGGTTATTAGAGAACAACAAATCCTCATAACTCATACTAAAACCATTCCAAACTATCAAAACTATTCAACAAGCTTTTAAAAAATTTCAACTTTCATCATAATCATCAATCCATACTTCAAACAGAAGAAAATTAGAACAAAACAGAAGCTAAATAGAAGGTATCAAATCCAATTAGGACCTCAACATAACCTATCAGAACATCACAGAGCTTCATATTTCCACTAAGAATCATCATGAGTTTCCAAAACATAATCAATATTATTCAAAACACTCTCACACATTTCCAAAAATAACCGTACATTACTTAAAATCCATTAAAAATCAACCATTTAGACCTCAAAAACAACAAAAATCAATCAAAAATTCAATCTTTTTCCACTCTCAACATATTCCCACACTTAGAAAGGAAGCGCCCTCGTGACCTAAGGAAAAGAATAGTGTAAGTTCAGTAAAGAGCTCAATTTGATCTTCTTTAGTATCTTCAATAATCACCCCAAACCACGATCCCAACTTATCACCAGTATCTAGGAAAGAATACTACTAAAGGAAAACATCGTTATTCAGTAACACATCTTATAAATAATAGAAAGTCATGACAAAATCGTAAAGGATATAAGAAGTTCCTCAAATTTGCATCGTAGGCTTGCTATCCACCATCACCATCAGTGTCAATAGTCGAAAAGAGAGCTCTTGAACAAATTATTCAGCCAACACAAACTCATCACATAAAAATTAATATATCACAAACACAAAACAACCATTTGAATGGCACCTTCAAAAATACATATCATTAAGAAGTATAAAATATACATTCAGGGGTATCAGTGAAGATGATCCCTCTTGAAGCCTTGATGATTATGAAATTGATCCATGGATAAATACTCATCTACAAAAGATTTTGGAGGATTTTGAAAGAATTGAAGGCAGCACATATGTTCTGGCAAAACAAGGTATCTGCTAGGCAAACAAAGGGCATGAAAATATAGGACATCCAATTGTTGGGAATCAATGATCACATTGACATTCATACAAAGCTTTGGAATGTCCTTTTGATTGTTATGGGAATGTCTATGCATATATGCTAGGTACCAAGCAAAATGGGCTATCAATATTACTGAAGGATCTAGAGATTGTGAATATTGTAGAGAAAAATGGAGATAATTTTGGTACGCTTGATTAGCAATTGTCTAGCCTCTTCCAATTAATGGCCAATTACTTTGTGATCCAGTGAGAGAATCAGTTGAGCTCCATCCTCTTCTTCTTCAAATCTATTGATCAAATCCTTCATACCCACTAGCCAATTGAGGGGGTTGAGAAATAAAAGTGGCAGGAGATGGAAGAGGAATGAGTAAAAGAGGATGAAGAGATGGGTAGGAAAAATCATAAAATGAGGAATAAGCTAAAGAAGGATTAGCTAAAAATTTAGATAAGTCAATTAGGAAAGGTGTTAGTTGATAAGCAGGAAAAGTAGAAGGTATATGGATAGATGGGGAAGGACAAGGCAGAGAAGGGGAAAAGACTCGATCTTCAATAAACAAACAATAGGTAAAGATTGGAATTTGAGGAAAACCCAGAGGTTGGAAAAGGAGAGGTAAGATGGCTGTTGAGTTGGATTGATAAAGGGATCGAAAAATAAGCATCGTAGTGATGGGCCATTTGTTGATAATACAATAAGCTAGGAACAGAGGGACCTAAAATAGATCATCAATGGTAGGCATCAAAGAAGGATGAATCAAATGGATGGTTCTTGGAAATATAAGCTAAAAGATCCAACCTCAGTTGGTTAGTGTTCTACACATGAGTAGAGGTTGTATTCTGTCATTGATTTAGGACTACAGAATCAATCATTGAATGCCATAAAGTGTCAGGGAAAGTAGCCACTTTAGAAGAATAGCACTAGAACATTTCATCTATCCTCAATTCCAAATGGTTGACATACAAGGCATCTTGCAAGACCACATCCCCTACATACCAAGCAAGATCTACATCATCTGAAATTAGCAGATCACCTCGTAGATACATATAAGAAAGCAACATGGTATCCGTCGTCACAAAATCTTCAAAGACCATACAGACAACTTCTGTCAGCAAATCACAAGATCAAGCTTCACTCCAACAATCCTCTGGAAGAGGGAGATCCATTGTTGAAAGCTTAATATAGAAAGCCAACTTTTGTAGTTGATAGTGGACAAAAAAGGAATGGTCGAGAGGAACATACTCTTGAAAGTGCTCAAATATAGACCATAATAAATCCATCCTGGACTGCAATCTTTCCACCTTGTCTTGAAACAATGGACATAATGTGGCCTATCTTTGGAGAATTACCAAGTCCTGTTGAGATACATAAGGATTCATGGGGACACTGGGACTTGGAGGAATGGACCGTGACTGCGCCAGTTGGTCCTTCAGTTATTTAATCTGGGAAGCTTGGGATTCCACTGTATTGTGAGCACTCTGCAAAGCTGACAGTTTTGTATCCAAAAGAGTCTTAAACTCTTGAGCTTCTTTAGAAATTTTCTATTTCTCTTCTGAAACTCTAGTAACCTCTGACTGAGCTTCTGCTAGCTGCATTTTCAAAGAAGATATTTCTTCTCTCTGAGTCTTAATCATTTGTGTTTGCTGCTCCATCTGCTTAAACAAATTAGAAAGAGTGTCTTTAGCATAGGCTAACTCTGTGGTTGCCTTATACATCTAGTCTTTGGATCGCATCAATTCTTCATAGAAAGAAGCATATAACTATTAAACACAAGCTGTCTGAGAGCTCAATAGAACTCTGGATGTCGTTACAAAGGAAAGGAATGGCATCCCGTGACACTAAGTTGTTCAATGAAGGAACTAATATTTCCAAAGAACCCTCGTGGTGTGTCCTGAATAAGTTGTTGCATGTGAGGTAGGTAAGGAGGTCACTTCCAGAGGTAGTAGGAACTGACAGTGAAGGAACGACTGGTGGAATTTTCTCTGCTACACGCTTCATGCGCTTCCACTGAATGACCAATGGAGGAGGGGAGTCAATATCCTCTATGTCAATGGGTTATGAATCTTTTGAAGGTGGAGGGGGAGGGACTAGATCAGATGGAGAAGGAGGTAAAACACCCTTCTTAAGATGTGAATATGTCAAGAAAGCATATAAATATGAACCATAGGTTACATTGGTAACATTCTCTCTAGTCACTTTGACAAAATGCTGGTCTATCTTCGTAAGAAGGTAAGTACTCCAACCAATGGTGGCAACCCCTTTTAAAACCATCTTGGAGGCTGTGAAGAGCTCTTTGGACAAATAATGAGATGGTGTCTTGGTAGGTATGAACCTGTCCTGGAGAAATTGGCAGACTAGCTTCTAGAGAGAATCAATGTGATCATTGAGAAAGACACTCCTAAAGTGTTAATTACCTTCTTGAAATCGAGGAACTCTTTAGTCTGCTTTTGCAATAACTTAAGGATCTCTTCATTTGAGAATAGCTGTCTGGCAATGACAAAGGGTTCTCCTTTGTAGGGACAAGACAAAGCCTTCCCTAACCATCTAGGTATCAGGACCATGGAAGTACCACAAACCAAGCCTGATTTTTTACTGTATGATGCAAGAAACTCATCACAAAGGGTTGGATTGTCTGGAATCAGAGGGAGTGGAGCAGCCACAAAAGATGCAAGGCTAGCTTTTGCAATAGGCTCAAAAGTCAGTAGGGAAGAATAATCCCTACTAATCAATGGGACATACTAACAGTAGGAGGAGCTTGAGGTGCCATTCAGATGGAATATACATACACACCACACACATAGACAATCATAGTGAATACCTACAAAACAACAAAATATCTATAAAAAAGAAATCGATTAGAATAAGCACACACCGACGTGTTCAACCAATAGACCACCTCAAACAATCCACATCCTAAAAAAAAATTCGGCATGACCCCTATACATATGCGATTGAAAGCTTCATGTGATGCAACAAACATGCACTCGAGACCCCGTATCAAGCAAAAAAGAAAACTACAGACCGCACCCATAATCCTATTACACAATCAAACCATAATACCTCAATAGCCTTCTCAGGACATAATCAAAACTTCTATAAGCAATGACAACTTGAAAGATTGCACATGCCCATCACACGAAGCGTATTTATTGAAAAGGGAAAAAGTGCATTGAGGGGAATGATTTTAGTGAAGGTTTTGTTTTAATTAATTATTAATAATGGTTGAAATTTTATTAGGTTGTAAACCTTAATAAGAAAACAGCGGTTCATTTTTAAAATTTTCATTACAATTTATTAATGTGAAACGACGCTTTTAATGAGTCTCGGACTTCGATACCTAGACTCAGGTCTCTAAATGCATATTCATTGATTAAAAATTTGATGTGTTTGAAGCGCTCTTATTTTTTAGCATATGCATTTTTGTGACAGCTAGTTCATTTTTAAAATAAAATTAAGGTGCCTATGAAGCGCACATAGTACGCGTGCAAAGTGAACAACAAGTTGATTTTAATTTATTAGAAAAATGTGTGTTTGGCACGAGTGTGCATGCCATGGTGGGTCTAGGATTCATTTTAAGAATTAAATGTGAATTTTGGGGTAGCGAAAAATTAAAATTAGAGAGGAAAAAAGAAAAGTACCTAGAAGTGGATACGTGTGTATGCAATGAAATGGAATGTGCACGTCTCAATCCCAAGATGCAAGTCAACAGTCCAAAAAGGAAAAAAACCATGAACTAAAAATGATGTGACACGTCAAGGCAAGGTTATTGGAGGTATATTAGTTTGGTGCGTGCGATTTATTTTGTTTTTATTTTTATTGATTGTGTTATTAGGTTATTATTGATTTTTAATTTTTGTTAAAAAAATTCTTTGTGTGCTTTTTTATTTGTTTTTTTAATATGATTAAAATGGAATAAATGACACATGAATATATTGTAAATTTTTATGGTAATATTCAGTAGTCCACCATGAATAAAAACTAGATCATCAAATTTCAACAATTTTTTTGGATTATCTAGTATTTTTCAGCTTATTTTCAGAATTGAAAATGAGTTTTCCACGAATTTAGGTATTGAATTTAGCATTTTTTCTTTAAAATAATAGCTAGACCATTTGGCAAAGCATTTTGAGTATATGAAACATTCCAAAAATATTCAAATGAGTTGTTGGAATTTTTTGAAATCATTTTTGATTTTTTAATGAATTTTGTTCAATTTTCAAGGGATTTGAAGGATTTTTAATATTTGTAAATGATTTGCAATTTATTTTATGCATTTCAACCAAGAAAATAAACCAAAAAAAATTTCCCTTGGGTAAAGGATTTCTCAACTATTTTTTTAATTTAATTTTTAAATGATTTTTTGGTTATGAAACCACTTTCTATAACAAGCTGTTGACTATACAGCAAGAATGGTGTCATAATGTAAACGGTTGGACAGTCCGGATTGTTTTCGCATAACTGTCGAAAATGCCATAAAACGCATTACATTGAAATGTTTTTAAGGGAAGCATGGTAAAGTATAGCCTTGCCAAGGCTGGGGTTGAGGGTTCGAATCCCTTTTTTCGCTATAGAAGCCACAAAAAGGTGACACATCTGCATAAGAAAACTAAGGCATTCATAGTTGGAGACATTTTTGCAGACAGTCTTTGATTCATAGCAGTGCGCTGATTATGCGAAATTAGGCCTGCCTTCTGTCACGTTTCGTCAGGCTTGAGGCCACCCTAGCCTTTTATGAATTTTTAGGTTTTTAGGTGTTTTCTCGGGTTTTTAAGGAGGTTTTGAAATTTAATTTTTTTTGGGGGGTTGCGGTGGTAATTTAGGGGGGGATAAGGGTAATTTTCCATGAATTTAGGTATTGGGGGGGGTAGGGATAAATGTGGAGGGGGTAGAGTCAAAATGGGGGGGAGGGGTGATTCGGGGGTTTCAGTGGGCGGGTGGGCGTGAAGGGGGGGGCCAAGCAGGCGGGCGTGGGGTGGCACCCAGGAACAGGCAGTGGGCAGGGTGGGGGGCCCAAGGCCACACGGACCTGCGGGTAGGAGCATTTGGAACCAGGCGGGCGCATTTGGAACCTACGGGCGGGTGCTGGGGCCCAATGATCGTGGAGGAGTGAAGGGAGGCAAGGTGAGGCGACGGCGGGAAGGAGGAGACGGGTGAGGAAGGAGGGAGAGGGAGGGAGGTGAGGTGAGGTGGCGGTGTTGGGCAGGTGAGGAGGCGGCGTTGGAAGGGAGGGAGGGCAAGCGAGACGAAGAGAAGGTAGGCGAAGGAGGGAGGGAAGGGCCCGTGCGACGACGACGGTTGGTAAGTTTTCTTTTTTTGGTTAATTATTAGTTTGTTGTTTTTTTTTGTTTGTGGTGTAAAAGGTACTTGTTTTTGTTGTGGGGTATTATTATTATTATTATTATTTTGTGTTGTGTGTTTTTATTGTTATTTTTATTTTTATTTGTATTTTGTTTTTTCTTTGTGGATTGTGTCTTTTTTTGGGGTTTTTTTTTGTTTTTGGTGTTTGTTAGTTTTTATTTTTTTGTTATTTTTATTTTTATCTATTTTTTGTTTGGTTGTTTTGGTTTTGTTTATTATGGGTTCTTTTTCTTTTTTTTAAAATCATTATTATTATTGGTTTGTGTGTGTGTGTGTGTTTTTTTTTTTTTGTGGTTATTGGTTTGGTTGTTGTGGATTTTTTTGTTTTCTATCGTGTGTCTTTGTTTTGTTTTGTTTTGTTTTTTGGTGGTTTTGTTGTTGTTGCTATGGTTTTTTTTTTGTTTTGGGTTTGATTTTTGTTAAGAATTTTTTATATTTAAGAAAAGAAAAAAATTAAATAAAAAGGATATGTTATTGTTTTTATAAAAAAAACAATAGTGGGGCTCTAATGAAACTCTCGCTCTCCTACAAGCATGTATGTGAGAGGAGAGAAACAAAATCTAGGTGGCCATCAAATGGAGGATGGAAAAGGGAGGTATAGAATGAGCAAGGATGGGGATTAAAGGGTTAGATAATGGTAATGCCTGTGAAGTGTTAGCTTTTGGGGTGACCTAATTTGTGTGTTTGGGTTGATGCAACAAAGGTTGTAGAGAAATGCATTTAGGAGGAGTGTAAGAGAAGAGATAAGGTGTCTAACTAGGTTGTTTTCTCAAGGTTAAAGCCCAAAGGTAATCGAATTACTAGCTCTTATTTGTCTTGGAATCCATGTGGATCCAAGACCTTAGAGAAGGATAAGCAGAGTAAGGTTTTTGATTTTTTTAATATGTGATTAAGCCTTTTTGAAAATAAAGGATTTGCAAAACCCTATCTTCCTTGTTCTTTCGCCATTTTAGAGAGACCATTTGTCTTCTCTTGTGCCATTGCTCCTGGTGGTCCCTTCTTCTACTTTCTCGGCATTCCTCTTTTATAGAGAGCACACTGATCCAACGTCATGACACACAAGTAGACGAGATGCAATCTCATTGATTCCTCCTTTTGCTAGTTGTCCTCTTTCGTGTCCATTCAACCACGGTTGCCTCTATTGTGGTTTGTTTGGTTTGTTATGTTTAGAAATCCATTAAAATGTAAACTCACCCCTATCCCGCGCGCATGTCTTGGGTGGGAGTAAAAAAAATTTGTATTGACGAGATCAAACAGTGCAGGGATGGCGACATGCAAGGCACAGATGCCATAGGAGCGTCCCCGACTGTGCACCAAAAACATGCGCATTCACGCATGACACGAGAGACGTGGCCACACATTGAGAGGAAGAAAATGTAATAAAACTAAAACCGTACACTCGATCGAAAGACCGTAAAAAGAAAAAATGTGCCAGGAGATGAGGGGAAGAGGACGGAAAAATGCACCAAAAACAACGGCTCCAAAAGACATTAGGGGATTAATATGGGAAAATTCGCTCACTGGAACGTAGGGCAGAAAGAAGAAAAAATGTGTAAAACAATGTGCTCAATAAACTAATCACGTCAAAACACAATTTTGACTGAGAGAGGACGCATTCACATGGAAAAAACCCAAAAAATGGACCTTAAAAATAAGCTAAAAATTTAATACCGAAAGAACCAAGCAGCAAAACGAAGGGAAATAAAAAGGAAAAATGTTTGCAGGAAGGGGATTCACAGGAGTGTCACGTCAAAACTCACTTATGGTGGAGTTAGAAGGGGTTCACATGCAAAAAACACAAAAAATGGAACCGAAATCATATTGAAAGTTAATAACAAAAAATCCAGTAGTCAAAATAGGGTGGAAAAAAAAGAAAAAATGTGGGGAAAGGTGGGTGGGACACAATAGTCAAATTGAATTCGAATTCTGGTGAAAAAAGGGCATATTCACATGGATAAATGTGAAAAATATGGACAAAAATGACCCGAAAATGCGCACAAATTAAGATCGGATGAACCATGCATCGAAAGGAAAGGAAGAAAAAAAGAAAAAGGTCAGGGGGAAGATGGAGGTCAGAGCTGTCACGATAGATTGTTGCTCCTAAGCAATAAAGGTGCGTTCATAAGAAAAACCGTCCAATTTACGGGAAAGGCTTTAAAAATTTATAACTCAAGAACTAGTGAGCTGAACCGAGGGTTGAAAAAAGAAAAATTGTACCATTCAAAGGGACAAAGAGGGCAATAAGGGGGGATGTGGATTTTAGTGAATGTAGAATACATTCACATGGAAAAATGTAAAAACAAGGGACAAAGGGAAAAAGAGAAGGAACAGCCCCAAGGGTGGGTTGAACAGGCGAGTGGGTGAGGAAGGGACCCCATTAGGATAAAATCAGGTCATGGCATACATGCATGATAAAAAAAAGGCATATGCAGGGGTATGCATCATAGATGCGCAAGGATGCGTCCCCACGCTTAAAACCTTAACGAATAGGGTTAGATGCATCAACACAGCCTAGGACTTGTCAACTGACTGGACTATGGCATCCCCACACATAACACATAGCATATATTTGCAATCATAAGGATAGGGTTAGATAAACTTGGCCCGGTTTCGTGTATGGTTGAAGGAATTGTCATTGCTACAGAAGGGTTGGAGTCGGTTGTTGCAGGAGGTACCACGCCTCACTCGAGCATTCAGTTAGCATGGTAGGGACCATGCATCAGCACCCAGGGAGATAGCTGGTTGATAAAGCTTGTCGGGGTAGGTGTCATGGACAAAGGATAGTCACTCAAATCACAAGTACTCAAATGGGATGAGAGAACAGTCACTCGCCCCATAACTTACATCGCACAAGTGAACATTGATTGAAACCCAGATCTTACACCCGGTTTAGGAATCGACAAGAGAATGGTATAGAGGGAGTATGCTAGGGTGCATAGTTGATGGTGCTTCAATGCGTCCAACCCTATCTAGCATTGGTGTAAGCAAGAAAGCTAAGGAGCCTTATGGTGCAGTGTACAGAACAAAGTGGCATGTCCTATGACGATAGCACACACCCTCGACCCACCCTCTATCTCACACTCTATTGAAAGATACAGAGGGGCAAACCGTTCTTGAAATCTATTGATGTAATCCTCACTGTCACTTGTGCAAAGGTTGTATGCCTTGTATGCATTTGATGGTACAACAGTGCATCCTACCATATGCCGGCATACAGTGCAAGAAGGAAGGAGGGAGCCTTACGGTGCAGGGTACATGAATAGATCATGCTTTGTGCATTGAGAGGCCCAAGCTGTGCGTGCAACACTCAATTCACACATCTTGCCTCTCAGTTGATTTGAAGGGAAAGACTAGTCATTCACCCCACCCTTTGTCTCACACTCTTTTGATAAATATAGAGGGAATCCCATACTCCCATCCCCATCCTATTAGGATGAAAGCTCGCATCACTCAAGGGGTTGATGATGAAATATCATGTCGGCTGTTGTGGTCACTAGAGTGTTGAAGATGATGCGTACCCAGGGAGATAGCCAATAAGTCTAGTACTTCAATGATTTGTATAAAGGGTCGTCTGTTAGGAGGATAGATGGACTGATATGGCAGAGACAGCATACCAAGGGAGGTGGCTTCAACTTTCTTCTGAAAAGGTTTTGCTAGTGAATCAGCTATCCTGAACTGCGGGGTGTTACCACCTTTTCCACAGTTAGCTTCCCGCCCAAGGGTGTTTTCACCTTTTCTTGGAACGAGGCCTGCTATGACAGGGAATTTCTTTCTTTTCTTCCATAACAAATTTTTTTATTTTTTATTTTTCTTTTTTATTGATAAATAGAATGGTAGAAATACCATGTGTCAGCACCAACCTCGCCACCATTGCTGGATCAAACGAGAAGAGAACAATGTAGGGGTGGGAGGTTTCTGTGAGGGGATAACAGAATGAGGCTGCCTCATCAGAATAAACAGGATGGCTATTAGAAACACCAAAATGAGTACAGCTTGATGCCCAAAGGGAAAAGAGTCAATTGACTGTGATTTTTAGGATCCCCAGGGAGGGAAATACTTCTTCAGGCGATAGCCATTAATCAGGAAGGGATCATCAGAGACATCAACGGTCTGTACTTGGACAGGGCCATTAGGATTGACAGCAAGTACCTTGTATGGGCCCATCCACTGTTGTTGAAGCTTGCTAGGAAACTTGCCATATTACGAATCATAGGCTAAGACAAGATTACACCTTCTTTGAACTCCTTGTGCTTGATGAAGCTGTCATGATAGGCCTTGTGTCATGCTTGAGTGGTTTCCATGCACTGTAGAGCCATTCGTCGAATCTCATCCAAACATTCCAAGTGTAGGACGCAGTGTTGAAGTGACTTATCATTTCCCAAGCATTCTTTAACTGCCACTCGCAAAGAGGGCAATTCTAGTTCAATAGGGAAGATGGCTTCGGTACCAGACACTAGCTGGAAAGGGGTCTGTCTTGTAGCTGCCTTATGGGAGGTTCTATACACCCAGAGGGCCTTTGTAAGTTGATCATCCCAATCATAACGATATGCGGCAATGGTTCTTGTCAAGATCGAGGAGAGGATGCATTTTGGTGACTTCAACTTGGCCATTGGGGTAGTAAGGAGTGGACTTGTGATGGCAGATCTTATATAGCTCTATCAGCTTCTCTATGTTTTTGTTAAGGAAATGAGTATCTTTATGACTTACCAGCTTGAGGGGACTGCCAAAATGGGTGACAATATTCTCGTACATGAACAGGGCTACGCTGTTACCATCGTCCCACTTCACAGCTTTAGTTTCACACCACTTTATGAAATAATCCGTACATACTAGGATGTATCTATTCTGATTTCGTCTGGTAGGCACATCAATGGGACCCACAAAATCAATCCCCCACTTCTCGAATGGATTTAGGGGAAGTATAGATTGCACTAGCATGGCACTTGTTTTGGTGGGTTTTCCCATTCACTAACAAGCATCACATCTCTTGCAATAGTCATATACATTCCTATGGAAGGTCAGCCCCACCAGTATCTTGCCAATAGAGTCTTCATGGCTACGAAGTGTTTCCCACATGGTTTGTCATGGCATGCTTTCAATACTAGGCCAATTTTGTCTCCTATAGCACATCTTTGCAACACTTCATCTTTTCTTTTCTTGTATAGTGCACCGCCTAGCAAGGTGTAGGGGAATGATTCTATCAGAAGCTTCTTCTTCTCATGGCTTGAGATGCCAAGAGGATACTGTTGAGTTGCCAGGAGGTACTGTAGAAGAAGAACTAGAGGTCTCAGTTAGTATGCCACCTTAGTTAGTTGAGTTTGGTTTGAGACCCATATATAGGGTTCTTCTATTTCTCTATACTAGTGTTCTTTTTGGCTTACACAACTAAGAAGAGAAAAACTGTTTTCAGCCTCCACCTATGTGTGTATTCCCTCATTATGCAAGTGAGAAAGCTACAAGTGAGACTCCTTCCTCCTCTCCCACAATCTTGACATATATGACTAAGCAAACACGTCTAAGTTCTCCTTTAGTAAGTCTTGCAGGACCACTAGTTCTTCTTCTAGAAGATTGAGACCCACTTTCAGGTGACGTTCAGTACTATCAGTATCCATGAACGTCACTTTCCTTTCACCTTCCACTTCGTAGATAAATGTCCTATGGATTGCTTCTAGATAGAGGTCTGACTCTTTCAAGGGAGTAGTGTCATTGTCTGATATTCCACTAGAACCAGTGTCCTCCTTCTAGACAGATGACTCATTTGTCTGTTGAGATTGTTGGAAGGGTATCAGAGCTTTGTTTGCTTCTATGTGATGGAGATTTCTTCTGGACTTAGGGATTCATCTTCAGAGGATGCCTCTAGGAATGTCACATAGCACAGACCTTCTATAAGCCATGGCTCTGATGGCTGGCGCTTCTATTGACAAGGGGCATCATCATCATCTTTTCTTCAGATTGAATGGTCAGGGCGATATGAGCCACTAGTGAACTTAATTTTAATACCTTTGATCCATTGCTTATGTAGATTCGGCATACTTTGTGGTCCATTGGTTAACCCAAATGGAACCATGGTCATTCCATCCAACGCCTTGAGATCTTCGACCTTTGAGGTCTCTGCAGGGACATCAACAAGATCGTCCGCTATTAGAGGATCTTCTTCAACTGCACTTTCATAACATGCTTCGTTTTCTTCCTCATCATTTTCATCCTCTTCCTCTGGAGACTCTATCTTTGCTTTTGTAGAGGCTCTATAGGAGAAGAATAGATCTTTCGCCTCTGTGTCTGCTTCTACTTCTGCTTCTTTCGATGACTCTGCCTCTACTTCTGACTCTACGAATGCCATGTAACAAGGAGAAAAGTACATCCATGCTTCTATCTCACTGTTAGAAGTGATTTCAGAAGTCAATTCTAGTTGAGGTAGGAGGTATTCTCCCATGGACAAAGACTTTGCTTCCTTTGGTAGTTGGCTTACAATGCCCACTGTTAGGGACTGTGCCTCTATTTTCTTGGGAAAGATCTATTTAACAGTCTCTTCATCTCTTGATGTACCATATGTTACTTCATTGGAGGAGTCAATTATGACTTTGATGGATGTAGATCCATTGCCTTTTTGCGATCCATACAATTTCAACACCACTTTATTGGGTCCTCTGCCTAGGGTTAGGGTTCATTGAACCAGTCTGCCGTCCTGGCTCTGGCTTCAAAAAGCCAAGGTCTTCCCAACAAAAGAGGCTATGAGGTCCCATAAGAATTTGGTTTGACCACCAGATAGGTCAGCTAGTAATCTTTTCTTGCAAGGGTTGTTTTTACATATGTAAGGAGAAGGCTGGACTTGGACAATCCTTTATAGTGTGGCCTTCTCCTTGGCATCAGCTGCATAAGGGCTTGTAATCCATAGATCTTCTAGGGTTTGGACAATTCGATGAGATATGACCCTTTTCTCCACATCTGTAACATTCCACCTCAGTTCTCTGACCATCGCCAGACTATCGTTCTCTGTAACTTTGAGAGGGAAATCTCCTTGGACCCAAATTAGGACCAAACTCCCTAGGCTTTGGTCCAATGTCCTACGTTGTCATTTTAGATTCTAGTAAGTTGAATCTTGAATTTTCATATTTCTGTCTTCATTTGTGCATCTCTTTCAAAGAGTGGTTCTTCTACAAACAGTAGGAACATAAGGATCCAAGAATGGTTGGTTTTTGGGTAGATTCAGTGGCTAAATGTCACACTTGATGGCACTTTTCGCACCATGTATTAGAACACATTATATCTCTCCCACCTCCCACAAGAGTGGATATATTGGTAGCATTCACCTTCAGCATTTATCGTTGCTTTGTAATCACATCCATAAGGTCTTTCTTGATACTTGTGATTGAGTTGGATAGGTAGTCCTTCAAATTTTCACCTCCTGGAGTACTTGTAGTAGAGTTTTGGGAAGCTTCTATAATAATTACTGCATACACTAGTTGGGTTGATCTAGAGGGTCCTCTATTCTGGTTTTGATTCAGAGCTCCTGTTGAGACTTGGGGTTGTTGATTCTAGTTGGTAGGGTTCCACTGTTGTTGAGTCACCATTGGAGGAAATTTTTGAGGCCACTGTTGTTGTGGTTGAACCATCATTTGAGGCATTGTCGTCTATGGTGACCATAATGGATTAGGTGCACTTTTTTGTGGCATTTTTTACATCTGGGAATAGGGGTAGGGAATTGTCCCTGGGACTGCATTTGGTGGGTATACCATTCTTGGCATGGGAGGGGGTAAGGCTCCTCTTTCTAGAGTCATTGACAATTGTGCTTCAACTTCGTCATACAGTCTTGCACCTTCCATTGTAGCTTACAAATTGACTAGTCTTCTCAATTCCATGAGCTTGCGAATTTCTGGTTGTAGGCCTCTGAGGAACACTCCTTTATGGATACCTTTATCCAAATGATAGTTAGTCCATCTCTTCAAGATTGATTCCATTCGTGAGACATAAGCTTCTACTCTTTCTTCAGAGGACTGACTTAGGTTCATGAATTCCTCTCATATCCGCTCTTCAAAACCTTAACACCTGAATTTAGTGAGGAAGGCCGATCCCATGTGCCAAAAGTTCATGGTACTTGTCTCTCATATCACTGAATTTAGTGAGGAAGGCCAACTTCAGGTCGTCCTATGTGCCAAAAGTTCACACTACTTGTCTCTCATACCACTGAAATGCCGCACCCTTGAAAGTGGTGGGCAATATCGCTAACCAATGCCTAGGGGTTCTGGCATTGTTAGCCACACATGCTACCATAAATTCTCCTATATGAAGATGGGGATCTTCATTGTACTCTCCCTTAAAAATTGGAAATGGAACTACATTTGTTGGCCTATCATCAATATTTCAAGGACGAATCTGATTAGGAAGGGGACCTTGAGTTGCCATGGGGACTTCTATAAAGAGTGCATTTAGGGCGTCAAAAGAGGCTTCTACTGCAAGCTCATTCTCAATCTTGACTCTTGCCTTCTCTCTTCTCATGTACCTCTGGATTTGTTCTAACACTTGCCTCTTGATTGCCTCATTCATCAGGGGGTTGGCTCCAACCAGTTGGTCTGTACTCAATAGAATAGAATCAAAGAGGGGCTTTAGTCTATGGAGGATTCTCTGGCGAACATCTCTTCTACTTCCTTCTTTTCAACATCTCTGAATTCGGCTTTCAAACCACTACAGAGGGGAATATATTCAGTTCTGAAAGTATCAAAATCCATTTTTCTTAGGATCATTGTTGTGCCATCATTATAATAATGCTAGCTTTTGATGGTTTCAATAGTGTATGTTGTGGAAAACACCTTGTCTACCAACTTTAAGTGGGTTGCTAATTAGACAAGAAATCATTATAATAATGCTAGATTTTGATGGTTTCAATAGTGTATGTTGTGGAAAACACTCTGTCTACCAACTTCAAGTGGGTTGTCAGAACACTAAGCATCCTACGTATCTTGCTATTGAGCATCCACGAATAAATTCCAACTCTTTTCTTTCTTGTTTTTGTGAACCTCCACAGACCACGACTCCTGAAGCTTCTTCACGATCTCCCACTTGATGATGTCTAGAAACTTCTCAATGAATGTCAAATCTTCCATGAATGGTCATTCTCTCTGTTTCTGTTGCCACCAAGATGCACATCTCTATTGCTTCAACAAGAAGAGGAAATAGTCCACCACATAGAGCTTACATCATGATAGTAATATGTTTCCGCCATTGTGGGATGAACTTCTTGTGGAAAGTGTCTTCGGCAATAAGAATATCCAACTCTTCAATGAAAGAAGGAACTTTGCAAACATCCATTTAATTTTTCTCTTCTTGGCAATGCCATTTCCTTCATTTTCAGCCTCCTCTGATGCATGTTGATGGCAATCTTCCCTAGCTGTGCACCAAAAACATCATGCCCCAAGAGAGAAACCAAGGAAAAGGGGTTTCTACTATAGAAAATATATCTTGTGACATCAACAAGCTTTTATTTCATTCTTTTGATGACTAAAACAAGGAAAACAACAAATCTTCACACAACATCATAGTAGACATCTCCCACGGATTTGATAGAATCAACCATAATCTTCAACATCTTCATAGAATCCATCAATAGAACAAAGAACATAAAATAATACACTAATTTTTAATGGAAATAAATCACATAGTATTCATCTTCAATGTCTTCATGGTTTTCTCTCTCAATCTCTCATAGAAAGATATATTATTTTGATAGAATTGACTATCTTCGACTCTCTCTCTCTCTCTCTCTCTCTCTCTCTCTCTCTCTCTCTTAAAAGTACATCATCTCCTCACTAAAATACTCAATAATGAAACTTAATAATCCTTCTTAGATCGTGGATGCACCTCCCAAGTGGTATGGGAGGTATGAAAGGGCACCAGAGCCACTATAGTGTCTCTTCATAGCTCACTACTATCATTGTCACTTCAACCTTCTCTTTAGTCTTCAGCAATTGCTTCTTCCATTTGTTTTAGCTCTTTTGAACTTAGATTCATCCTTTCCAAAAGTTATAAAAGTTTTCCAAAGTCACACACACATTCTACATAACACTTAGAGAAGATCTAGAGAACAGAACAAAACAAGAATAGAGTAGAGACATAGCAGAGACAGAGGCTCTACAGAAGGTCTACAGAGGGTTATCAGAGAATAAAAAATCCTCATAACTCATAATAAAAACATTTCAAACTATCAAAAACTATTTAATAATATTTCAAAATACCTTTATCAATTATGAATCCATACTTCATATAGAAGAAAATCATAACAAAATAGAAGCTAAACAGAATGTATAAGAACCAATCAAAACCTCAACAAAACCTATCAGAACATCACAGAGCCTTATATTTCCACTAATAATAATCATGGGTTTCCAAAATATAATCAATATCATCCAAAACACTCTCAAACATTCCCAAAAACAACCATACATCACTCAAAATCCATAAAAAATCACCATTCAGACCTCGAAAACAACAAAAATCAGTCAAAAATTTAGTCTTTTTCCACTCTCAATAGGATAGTTTTATTTAGTATTTCAAATGTTAACAAAGTCACCTCTTGTGTGATATCAAAGCCTATTCATTGGCATTTTCTTAGTACTTTATCCTCAATGCTATCTTTGGAAAATGATAGAATTTTATTTAAAAATCATATGAAGGTCATAAAGTTGTTTTGAGAGAGGAAAGAACTTTATGTCGCCTCGTTGAAATGAATACTAAACCTAGTAATTTTTTAATAAATCTTTCAACCTCCCCATTCACAATAGGAAATAGACTTGAAGAAACATTGCTATGCCTCTCTTCACATAATTGATTCTTATCATCAACAACTCATCAACAACAAGATACAATCCAGCATAACACTGCAATGGTGATGGTCTGAAGTCAATGTATATAACATTGCATAATTGTTTGTGCAAATAGTATATCCATTATCGAGGCTATAGAGACATTTTCAGTCTTTTCCTTGAGGTCAAATCTCATGATCCTCAATGTCCTTAGGTCTTCAAGATGCAATCTTTCGTCTGAGCTTGTTTTTTCCTTGCATTGTGCCCTATCGAAAATATGCTTTGGAAAAGAACTTCGTGCCCAATTGCTCATGTAGTTTGCAAATTAGGTTCCATGCAATGCAATCAATCAAGCAATTCTTTCACACAAAATTTATGAATACATTGAAAAAAAATGTGCCTAGCCTAACTATATGTGCTTGTGTGTCATGTAGATGCAAACACAAAAAAACACACACAACAGAAAATAAACTCATAATGACGCTGACACTACAAGGATATGGAGGTATAGCGACAGCGATGTCCAACGCAAAATAGAAGCGTCGATGCAAATAGCGACGGTGCCCAAAAGAAAAAAACACGGGCTGAAACTTGAGCGCATTATTTTGTGTGCATACACGAAAGAGAGAGAGAGAAAGGGAGAGCGACTATCTTGCATTTGAGACGGAGAGGGAGAGAAAGAGAGAAAGAGGAAGAAGGAAAGCTTCTCACCGCCGCCACCACGATTCGCGAAGAAGAGAAGGAAGTGTATGGAGGAGAGCGAAGAGGAGCCACCAAATCCATCTTCGATCCTTTACGGTGAGTGCATTGTTCCTTCTTTCTTTGTTTTTGTGTTTTCTCTTTCTTTTTTACTTGTTTTTGTTAAAATTCATGTGTATTGAGAGAGGGAGAGGAAATGAGAGAGAAAGAGAGGGAGAGGGAGAGGAAGAGGGAGGGAGAGGGAAGGAGAGGGAGAGGGAGGGAGAGGAAAGAGAGGGAGAGGAAGAGAGGGAAACATTAAGCATGATAGGGAAAGGGAGATGGAGACGGAGGGAGAGGAAGAGAGGGAAACATTAAACATAATGTGAAAAGAGAGAAAGAGATGGAGAGGGAGAGGAAATGAGAGAGGGAGAGGAAGAGAGAAAAGGAAAGAAGAAACTAGAGAGAGAAGGAAAAAACATTAAACATAATAGGGAAATGGAAAGGGAGAGGGAGAGGGAGGGAGAGGAAATGAGAGAGGGAGAGAAAGAGAGAAAAGGAAAAAAGGAATGAGAGAGAGAGATGGGAGAAACATTAAACATAATAGGGAAAGAGAGAAAGAGAAAGAGAGGGAGAGGGAGAGGAAAAGGGAGAGGGAGAGGGCGGAAGAGGAAATGAGAGAGGGAGAGGAAGAGAGAAAAAACATGAAACATAATAGAGAAAGAGAGAAAGAGAGGGTGAGGGTAAGGGTGAGGGTGAGGGAGGGAGAGGAAATGAGAGAAGGAGAGGAACATGAAGAGAGAAAAGGATAGAAGGAAGAAGAGAAAGAGGGAAAAAACATTAAACATAATAGGAAAATAGAGAAAGAGAGGGAGAGGGAGAGGGAGGGAGAGGAAAGAGAGGGAAACATTAAACATAATAGGGAAAGAGAGAGGGAGAGGAACAGAGAAAAAACATTAAACATAATAGGTAAAGAGAGAAAGAGAGGGAGAGGGTGAGGGAGGGAGAGGAAATGAGAGAGGGAGAGGAAGAGGAAGAGAGAAAAGGAAAGAAGGAACAAGAGAGAGAGGGAAAAAATATTAAAGATAATAGGAAAAGAGAGAAAAAGAGGGACAAGGTGAGGGGGGAGAGGAAATGATAGAGGGAGAGGAAGAGAGAGTGAGGGAGGGAGAGGAAATGTAGTAGTAGTAGTTGTTGTTGTTGTTATTTTTATTCTTTTCTTTTTTATTATAGTGGTAGTGGTAGTGGTAGTGGTAGTGGTAGTGGTAGTTGTGGTCATGGTTGTGGTCATGATCATTGTCATGGTCGTGGTCGTAGTCATAGTCGTAGTCGTAGTCGTAGTTGTAGTCGTGGTTCTAGTAGTAGTAGTGGTTTTCTTGTTTGTTGTTGTTGTTGTTGTAGTAATAGTTTTATTAAAGAAAATGAGATATGTTTTGTTAAAGAAAATGAGAGAGGGGGAGGAAGAGAAAAAGGAAGAAGGAACAAGTGAGAGGGAATAAATATATAGCATAATAAAGAAAGAGAAAAAGAGAGAGAGATGGAAGGTGAGGGGATAATGAATAGATAAAAAACAAAGAGAGAGTGGT